>NW_020954552.1:10423529-10438097 GCF_900497805.2 Vombatus ursinus | reverse complement strand
TATCTATCTATCTATCTATCTATCTATCTATCTATCTATCTATCTATATCTATATATATGTACATATAATTTTTTTCCCTCCAACTACCCTAACAATGACAAAAGTCTTATGAGTTACAAATATCATCTTTCCATGCAGGAATGTAAACAGTTCAACCTTAATAAGTCTCTTATGATTTCTCTTTCCTGTTTACCTCTTCATGTTCCACTTGAGTCTTGTATTTTAAAATCAAATTTTCTATTCAACTCTGGTCTTTTCATCAAGAATGCTTGAAAGTCCTCTATTTCACTGAATGACCATTTTTTACCCTGAAGGATTATACTCAGTTTTGCTGGGTAGGTGATTCTTGCTTGTAATCCTATCTCCTTTGCCCTCTGGAATATTATATTCCATGCCCTGCGGTCCCTTAATGTAGAAGCAGCTAAATCTTGTGTTATCCTGATTGTGTTTCCACAATATTTGAATTGTTTCTTTCTGGCTGCTTGTAATATTTTCTCCTTGACCTGAGAACTCTGGAATTGGGCTACAATATTCCTAGGAGTTTCCTTTGGGGATCTCTTTCAGGAGGAGATTGGTGGATTCTTTCAATTTCTATTTTGCCCTCTAGTTCTAAAATATCAGGACAGTTTTCCTTGATAATTTCTTGAAAGATGATGTCTAGGCTCTTTTTTTTGATCATGGCTTTCAGATATTCCAAAAAATTTTAAATTATCTCTCCTGGATCTATTTTCCAGGTCAGTTGTTTTTCCAATGAGATATTTCACATTGTTTTCTAATTTTTCATTCTTTTGGATTTGTTTTACAGTGTCTTGATTTCTCATAAAGTCACTAGCTTCCAATTGCTCTATTCTAATTTTTAAGGAAGTATTCTCTTCAGTAATCTTTTGGACTTTGTTTTCCATTTGGCCAATTTTGCTTTTTAGGGCATTTTTCTCCTCATTGGCTTTTTGTACCTCTTTTGCCATTTGGGTTAGGCTATTTTTTAAGGTGTCATTTTCTTCAGTATTTTTTGGGTCTCATTTAGCAAGCTGTTGACTTGTTTTTCATGATTTTCTTGCATCACTCTCAGTTTTTCCTCTACTTCTCTTACTTGCTTCTCAAAATCCCTTTTGAGCTTTTCCAAGGCCTGAAACTGATTCATATTCTTCTTGGAGGCTTTGGATGTAGGAGCTTTGAATCTGTTGTCTTCTTCTGGTTGTATGTTTTGATCTTCTTTGTCACCAAAAAAAAGATAATATAGTCTGACTCTTTTTGCGCTGCTTACTAATTATCCCGGCCAATTACTTGAGTTTTAAACTCTTTGTTAAGGTAAAAGTCTGCTTCCAATGTGAAGAGTGTACTGTCCCAAGCTTCGGGGGTTTGTACAGCTCTTTTCAGAGGTACTTCTAGGGATCTGTAAATTTTCAGTTCTTCCAAGGTGATATGATAAGGGGCGAGGTGTTTTTTCTTCACCATCACAACAAGCTCCACTGCACCAGCACTCCTCCTTGTGCCAGGACCACCCCTCAGAACTGTGACCCTGATCCAAGCACCGGTAAAGCAAGAGATTCCTGCCTCAGCACTGGCAAAGAGATCCCTGCAATCCCCCTCTGAGTAGCCACTCGATTCCCCCTCAGTCTTTGTGCTGGAAGCTCAGGAAAAATCCATGGCCCTGAGCCTTGCTTGAGACTTGAGGCTGAGTTTCCTCTCTCACTGCAGTCACAGACCTTTCCCACTGCCCTTCTAAGTTGTCTTTGGCATTCATGGGTTGAGAAGTCTGGAAACCACCATGGCTGCCCGTGATTCAGTCCTCTAAGGCCTGCTCCAGGGTCTCTGCGGCCTGTGCGCCCACATGGAACTGCACTCCTCTCCCCTCCTGCCATGATATACCTTTCTGATCAACCATCCAGGTTGTCTTGGGCTGGAAATTTGTTTCACTCTGTCTTTTTGTGGGTTCTGCTGCTTTAGAATTTGTTTAGAGCCATTTTTTTAGGTATCTGGAAGGCTTTGGGAGAGAGCTCAGGATAGTTACTGCTTTCCCTCTGCCATCTTGGCTCTCCCCCCCGCACCCCGAGATTTCTTCAATGAACTGTTTAGTTATTTTTCTTCAGTGATAGATCTGTGCCCTTTCACTCCTTTAGACTTTCTGAATAGCAAGCAATGTATCCATCTATTGAGATGGATCTGTTTAGTTCCTTCTATGCATATGGAAACTGGATTTCTTCCTTTTTGTCAGTTACAACAATTAGGCATTTCTAACAAAATACTTGAAAGTTCGACAAAATGGAACTCCTTTAAAAATTGAATATTCTGAAATTCTGCCCAAGCTTACACAATAAGTACTGTGCTTGAAAAACTAAGTTAGTAAAGAAGATAAGACAAAATGGGAAAATGATAAATTTTGGAGAAGATGTGGGAAAATTGGAACACTAATGCATTGTTGGTGGAGTTGTGAAATGATCCAACCATTTTGGAGAGCAATTTGGAACTATGCCCAAAGGGCTATAAAAATGTGCATACCCTTTGACCTAGCAATAGCACTTCTAGGGCTGTATCCCAGAGTGATCATACAAATGGGAAAAGGACTCACATATACAAAAATATTTATAGCAGCTCTTTTTGTGGTGGCAAAGAATTGGAAATTGAGAGAATGCTCATCAATTTGGAAATGACTGAGCAAGTTGTGGTATATGAATGTGATGGAATACTATTGTGTTATAAGAAATGATGAACAGGCTGACTTCAGGAAAACCTGGAAAGACTTTTACAGTCTGATGCTGAGTGAAGTGAGCAGAACCAGGAGAACACTGTACACAATAACAACCACGTTGTGTGATGACTAATATTGATAAACTTAACCCATTCCCAGCAATACAAGGATCTACGACATCACCAGAGGCCTTGTGATGGAAAATGCTATCCTCATCCAAAGAAAGAACTATGGAAGTTGAATCGCTATTTTTTTCTCTTCTGTTGAGTTTTGTTTCCTATTTCTCATGGATCCTTCTATTGGTTTTAATTTTTATTTCAACATCACTAAAGCAAAAATAAAAAATAAATAAATAAAAAAGAAGATATTGACATGTAAAAATTTGAGATATAAAGATTGAGATGTGAAGGGGGAAGAAACACTTCCCAATTATTTTTTATTCATTTGTTTTCATCATGTTATTGAGTGATGTCATAGAAATATGACAGAGTACTATTTATGTGTATTGTCATAGAGGATATGCTGAAGCACTAACAGGCCCATCTAAATATTTGTTAAGTTGCTTCCCAGTGGATATCTAACACTGGGGAAAGAATTGGAGAAATAGTTAAGGTAAAGTGCAACAGGACTTCTCCAAGTCTCCATTGTTTTCATCCTTTAAGTGAGGCAATGTTTAGGCCAGTTGACTACATGTCTAACTACTCCACATCTTGGGTGGTAGAAAAAAAATGGAGAAAGTAAGCCAGGAGGACCTATCTTAGACTGAGGTTAAAATTGTCCTCTCAGCTTTTCCTGATAGTGACTTCCCACCAGTATCACTTTCTCTCTGAGTAGCCTGTGGCATTTCTCTCAGATGGTGGATTATAGATTATCAATGGATTATTACTGTCCATCAGACAACTCAAAATAAAATCCCATGAGCTTTTACCTCAAACAGTGAGTTTCACTAATCATAGCTTAGGAAAATCTTTTCCAGAATTTACATCTCAAATTTAAATTTGTCCTGGTGTAAGCAGTCAATTGTTAGAGATTATTTTTATATACTTGTAAATTCTCAGCAAGACAAAACCCAAACAAGTTTTTTGGCAAGTTTACACATTAAAACAACAACCAACAATAGCCAAATTATTTTAGTGGTAACCAAATTAGGAAAAGTTGTTTGACATAATTGATACAAAAAGTTCACCAATTTGAAACTTGAAACAAACCCATTACCAATCAGGTGATTTCAGTTTTGTTAAATGCATTTCCATATTAATTTAAACAGAGAATCAAGATTTCATCATTAACAGCCAAGTTCAGAGGCTAGCTTCTTGATCTTGAGCAGGATGTGCTGAACCTGGGTGCAGGCAAAGGTTGCCTCAGGGCCCAAGGCCATTGCCGGCAGGGCCCATGCTATAAAGGGGAAAATTCAGAAGGGGTGGAGAGTGAAACTCTCTTTTCTTAAGAGAGGGATTAGCAGATACCCTCTTGAATCAAGGGAAGGGAGTGGGAGAAGGGGGTTTACAGAATTATAAGGAGGTGTTTCAAAACTCCTTAATGATCAATCACAAAACTTCCAGAATCTAAGATGTTTTTACCTGTTCTAACTTTTCCCTGTAACTTCCATGAAGGAGGATTCTGAGGTATAAAGGGAAGGGGGTAAGTAAGCCTCAGGGAACAAAAAAAAAGCATCTGCAGTTTTCCTAATTCCCTAGTGCCAAGAGAGTTGACAGAATTGAGCATACGCTTCCAGATAAGGTGTTAGTCCTTGTCCTCTATACTGTGGAAGGTATACCCAGATCCCTGGCCTAAACCAAACCAGTGGACTGAGAGCCTGAGAGTGTCAGGCCAAATGTAAGACAGAATTGTAACTGTCTGACTGGAAAGCACCTCCGAGCCTTCTTAGGTGCTTGGAGAGTGACCCGAACTGCAGGGCAAGAAAGAAAGGAGGGAGTAGGCTTACATACCTTCTAATCTTCGCTAGATAAGAACTTGGGGTTAGGCAGCTTCCCTGTATGGGCCACCAAAATGTTGAGGTTTAGGTGTTTAGGGGTCCTAAACAACACATAACACACAGTTCCTGCTTTAATGAATTTGACCCAAGCCTTCTTGCAGCCAGAGACAAGGTTTATTAGAACACACGCCATATTGGCCAGACTCTTAAGGAATCTGAACATTACTGAGCTATTGGCTAGATTATAAGAATCTAAGCAGTGGTGAGATTTTAAGAATCTGAGCCCAAACCATTCTTTATCTATCTCCAATCTGGAATGTCAATATTCAGGAGAACCAAAGGAGAATCAATTAATCGGCAAGCATTAAGCACCTACTATTTTCTTTCTTTTTTTTAATTTTTAATTTTTAATTTTTTTTAATTTTTAGGCAATTGGGGTTAAGTGACTTGCCCACGGTCACACAGCTAGTGTCAAGTATTTGGCATGAGGTCAGATTTGAACTCAGGTCCTACTGACTTCAGGGCCAGTGTTCTATCTACTATGCCACCTAGCTGTCCCCCACCTACTATTTTCTAAGTATTGTGCTAGGCACTGGGAATAAAAAAGATATCAGTGAAAGAAATTCACATTCCTTCTGAGGAATGTATATACATGTATAATATTTATTTTATATTATATTATATACAATAATATATAATTATATAATATAATGATAATATATTATATATGTGTGTATATATGTGTCTGTGTGTATATGTGTGTGAATGTGTGTATATATGTATATCTATCTTAAATATATGTGCGAAAATATGCAGAATACAAGACAGTTAATGAGGGAGATCAATAGAAGTTGGGGGATCAAAAAAGTGTTATGTAGAATGTAGTGCTCGAGCTGTGGTTTGAGGGTAGCTAGGGATTCTATGAGGCAGAGGTGAGGAAAAAGTGAATTCTAGGCATGTATATAACATGTATAGGCCATAAAGGCACTGAGACAGGAGGAGTGTCACATGCAATGAACAGGGAGAAGTCCAATTTGGCTGTATATTAGCTAAATGCCACAGTGGCTAGTGTTGGATATAGAATTAAGAAGACCTCAGTTCAAATCCTTATTCAGACACTAGTTGGGTGACCTTAGACAAGTCACGTAATTGTTTGCCTCAGTTTACTCATCTGTAAAATAGGGATAATAACAACACCTACCTTCAAGGTTTGTGGTGAAGATCAAATGAAATAATAATTGTAAAGTGTTTGCACAGTTCCTGGCACTTAGTAAGTGTGATATAAATGTAAGCTATTATTATTTTCTTGTTATTATTATCATTACTATTATTATTAAAATGCATAGTGAGACTAGAAAGACAGTTTGGTATAAGTTTATAAAGGTTTTAAGCTCCAAATGAAATTGTATTTGATCCAAGAGAAAATATAAAACCACTAATCTTTACTTAGTAGGGATATGATGTGGTCAAATACGTAATTAAGGAAAATTCCATTAGCAGCTTTATGCTAGATGAAGACTTTGAGGAAGAAATCAAATAAGAAGGTATTACAATAGTCCAGGTCAAAAATGGTGACAGTGTGAGTGAAGGTGGTGGCATAAATGATGTGAATGTAGGAGGTATTGCAGAGACAGAAATGGCAAGATTTGAGTTGCAAGAGTTTTTGCATCTCATGAGGTGAGAGAAAGTGAAGAGTCAAGGATACTGCTTAGATTACAAGCATGAGAAAATGGAAGAAAAATGGTTTCTTTGAAAGATATAGGGAAGTTCAATAAAGGTGGGAGTAGGAGGTTGAAGGAGAAAACAAGTTCTGCTTTGTACATGTTGAATTTGAGAGATTTCTAGAACATCCACTTTAAAATTTTCAGGAGACAGTTCATGATGTAGGTCTGTTCTCAGAAGAGAACTTGGACTAGATATGTAGAACTGGGAATCCTCTAAGAGGCAAAGGTGAGGAGGCAGTGTATTCCACTCATGGACTATAGTTTAAGCAAAGGCCTGTAGCCAGGAGATGGAGTAAATGTGTCAGAAACAGCAAGAGACTACTTTGGTTGGATCATTCAGTACCTGAAGGGGCATTTTGCCTTACAAGGTTGGAAAGATAGGTCTGAGCCAGGTTGTGAAGGGTTTAAAACACCAAATTGAGGAATTTGTATTCAATCCCAAATGAAGCAGCTGGAGTTGATCTAGCAGGGGAATGACATGGACATTAAGAAAATTACTTTGACAGCTTTGGAGAGAATGGATTAGAGACAAGGACATCAATTAAGAAGCTATTTCAATAATCTAGGTAAAAGATGTTAAGGCCTGAACTGGAATTGTATAAACAGAGTAAGACCTTTAAATGTGTGTTTACTATTCTGTCCTTTCTTCCTGGAACTTCATTCCTTGACAACTATATACACTCCTTATATTCCAGCTTTTATGTATGTATTTGTGAATGTGTTTTTTCCACTTTTTGTTCACTTTGTATCCATTGTGTTTGCATGATTTCTCTGTATAAGTGTTGCATTGGAAAAGCTCACTCAAGTTGATTTCCTCCAGGCTAATTCCTCTATTTTGATTAATAATGATTTGCATTCTTACAGTATTCCTACAAGCTAATCAATCTATAGTTTAATTATGTAGGGCCAAAATATCAACAGACACGACTCTGGAATCATCAGCTCTATTCTTAAAAGAAAGATGTGTGTAACTGAGTTCCTTGTAATAATCTGCAGAGAAATCCTATTGATCAGGTCAAATGGCCTGAACTTTATGAGATTCATAGTATATGTAAAAACAAGTCATAAGTCCAAAGAAGGAGATTCAGCAACAAAGATCAGTGAACTCTAAAAGACAAAAAGCCTGCATATGTATTAATAGGTTGTGTGAGACTCCTGGTCTCAGTGTCCTCATTGACAAAATGAAGGGGTTCAATTAGATTGCCTCTTAGGATCTTTCCAGATGAAATGTATGTGACATTTCAATACTTAAGCCAGAATTTTTGAATTAATAAGGTTTACAAAGGCTTTCACACACCTTATCTCATTTGATCCTTACAAATAACTAAATTGAAATATAGTTTCTACATTTAGCATATTTTAAAATGATGAACAAAACGTTTGACTGATTTGACCAAGTTCAAACGGAGAATAAGTGAAAGGAATGAGAAAGGAAGTATGTGGAGGTTTGGAGGTGAAAATTTTTGGATAAAATTAAGGTCTTCTAAGGCTCTTTCCACTACACCATGTTATCCCCATAGGTAACATCCGATTTCCAGGGCAATTTTCAAAAAAGTAAACTCTTGGAAAATGTCCAATAATTTAATTATCATTCTGTCAGACTGTGGCAGATATGAAAAAAAAATCATTTTACACTTTGGAGAGATACAAGACCATTCACCATGGATGATCCTTAAGGTGAAAACTTTGAACCTTCTGTTTTTAAGCAAAAATGAATAGTGTTCATTATTTTTAGCATTGATGCTAAATATTTTACTTAAGGTTATTGGAGATCACCCCTTCTTTAGATAAAATTGGGGTTAAATCTCCATATGATCAGCCAGAGGAAAGCAACTTTACTCATTAGCCATGTCTAATTATCAGTTCAAGGAGAATATTCCTTAGAGACAATAATTTCCTCAAAAAGTAGCTTTGCAGAATATCTAACAAAGATCTACATTCTCCATTTCTTTAGAAAATAGAATCTAAGTATTAAGACAATTATATTCCTTCTCAGAAGGAAACGGCCCTTATGATGAGATTTAAGGATTGTTAAAAGCCCACTGACTAAAAATATTTTCCTCATTATATTCTGAAATCCCTGGTAAGATCTAAATTCCTAAAATTTATTTTAAAGGAGAGGTAGAGAAATAGTTTACATATATAATATATAAAATATATTATCTAGAGTTTAAAGATAATTCAGAAATTATAGAATATATCTTTATGCTTAGAAATATAGCATTTAAGATCTTATTTTCTTTGTACTATCCAAGATTTTCTTTAAAAAAAAGCTAAGAAGCAGATGATTTTCTCCAAGTTTAAGTTTTAAAAAACACTTTTCACATGCTATCTTATATTAAACTCAAAACAAACCCATGAAGTATGTGCTACTGTTTTTCTTGTTTCACAGATGAGGAAACTAATTCTGAGAGATGTTGTGGCTGGCAAAGTACCATGGAGCTATTAAGTTTCTAAGCCAAACCCAGGTATTCCAGAAGCAAAGCTCAGCATTTGATCCACAAAAACCTCTAATTTCCTTACCTCTACACTACATTATGCTATTAATACAATTTTTAGACATTAAACAACCCATGATGTGAAGTATTTGGAGATGGGGGAAGGGGTAATCACAATAGTCTTGACTTAGAAATTAAAGAATTTAGTTCCTGTTCAATTTCACCACTTACTGGTGGTATAACTTGTAATAATAATTAATAATAATAATAATAATAATATCTATCATTTATATAGTTCTTACTATAGGCACAATGCTCAGTGCTTTACGATCATTATCTTATTTGATCCTCATGACATTCGGAGGTAGGTGCTATTATTACAGATGAGGACACTGAAGCAAACAGAAGTTAAATGATTGCCTAAGATCACAAAGCTGATAAATGTCTGAGGCTGCAGTTGAACTCAGTTCTTCCTGACTTCAGATCTAGTACTCTATCCATTGTGCCACCTAGCTCCTTCAAAGAAAGGAACAACAAAATAAGTTGAAAAAATACCGAAGACCTATTTTGCTAAGAACAAACTTTTGCCTATGATCTGTTTGGAAATAAAAACTGGAAAGATACTAACCAGGGTTCTCAAATAAATATAGATTTGAATTTATAAGGGCATTGTAATTATATAATTCTCTATGATCAATGTAGCTAGGATTAATGAATGAAATAATTATCATTAGCACAGTCTTGAAAATTAGCAGGATCTTATTGACCTAAGGCAAAATAGTCTTTTGTAGGGCAAAATAGAATCTGTCTATTCTAATTTGCATTGTAATTGCTTTCCCCTTCAGCAGAGATGTCCTCAGTGAATATATCCAAAGGGAGAATCTTCACATCTTCACTGTTAGATATGTCTTTCTAGAACATCAACTTGGCAGTGAAAGGGAAATGATGGTCAAGACTAAAGCAAGTATCCAGTTGTGATGAACCTTCCCAATAACAAAGACTTTTAGAGATTTGACAAAAATATAAGAGAATTTTAATCTTCACTACATATGAAGGGGAAAAACTATGTTAGTTCATGTTTTTTGTTTGATACCTAATATTTTGTAGATTTTTCATCCATTTTTAAAAAATATCAGTTTTCTTACATGTAATTTGTTTTCTGATAATTTTATTTTACCTCTGTATTATTAATTATGAATTTACTATATTAATTACTTTATTTTGGGGAATTTGCTTTTGTTTTTATTTAATCATGGACTATCATCACTTTTGTTAGTTTTCTTGTAAAATGTTTTAAAATTTGTTTATCATTTCCAAAATGTATATTTAATTTTATTTCACCATTGATTTTCAATATTTCTTCCTTAATATTTGTTTTAAAGATTAATTTGTTGCTTTATAAGGTTTATTTAATTCTCAAGTTAATATGTTCCCTCCCATCCCCTATTGTTAATGTATATCTACAGAGATATAAAGTTTCTTCCCAGAAAACTCAGAACTAAATCCCTTGTATTTTGGTAGTATGACTCATTGCAATAACTATCTTTAAAATAATTATCCATGGTCTTAGCAATTTATTCTTTTACCATTCACAGTTCAGACCTTTTTTATTTGGTCTCTATTTCAGTCTGTAGATTTCATTCATTATTGTAATTATTATTTTTATTGTAGAGTTGTCTGTAAAGATTGCATTTAATAATCCTCCATTTTTACATTTATTGATGAGTTCTCTATACACTGTCATGTAATCAGTTATGAATAAAAAGTAAAATAATGAAATATAACTACATTTTAAGATATTCCTATTAACTAATTATGAAAAGTCTATGAAATTGAGTCTTTTCAACAGTCCATTCAAATCTCTAATTTCATTATTTTTAGACTTTAGTCACATTTATCAAATTCTGAAAGAGAAACTTCAAAGTCAACTACATTTATCATGAAGGTATTTTTGTTTAGTTTTTTTTTTTCCTTTTTTTTCAGTACTTAGATGCTATATCATTGCATGCACATATTTTTAATAGTGTTGAAAGGTAATGTGGGGCAGGGGGGCCAGGGCCAAAATGGCAGAGTAGAGGAAACACTGCATTTGAGCTTTCCCAACATTCCACTCCAAACACCTTTAAAATAACAAATCAAATTCAGTAGCAGCAGAGTCAGTAAAAGGTCAGAGCGAGATATACTTCCATCCCAAGAAAACTTAGAAGGTTAGAAGAAAAGATGCATGACACTGGGATAGAAACTGGTCTGGATCCCAAGTAGATGCAACATCAGCAGAAGAACTTGGTTGTGGTGACAATAGCTGTGGCAGCTTCAGAAGCCCTCAAGTCAGGGACAGTAAGGAGAATAGGCAACTGTTCAGAAAGATTATAGAGGACCCCTGTGCTAGCTCTGGCCAAAGGATTAGATGCTGTTTGGCTATTCCATTGCCTATACCCACTTTTGGGTCACAGTTTAAGGGTAAAGAGGAAACTTTTCAGTCATGAAGGAAGGGGCCCTGAGGAGCAGTATTGCTTTCAGGTCCAAGGAATAAGTGACCTTTCCTGGCTTAGAACCAGTGTGTAAATGTGCATAACTCTCCCTAGATCATACTACCTTGGAAGCATTTCCAAACCTCCAGAACTATCTTGGAAAAAAAAATACTACCTTCTGAACTAGAAACAGGGTACCACTCTCCTCCCAACCCCCATGATGGGAACTGAACTCAACTTTAAGATAAAGTTCAAAGTCAAGAAATTTGCTGGAAAAAAATGAGTAAAAAAAAATTATAAAGGACCTGACCATAAAAATCTACTATGGTGATAGAGAAGATCAAGACATAAAATCAGAAGAAGAAAATGATGTGAAACAATTAGAAGCAGAGCCTTAGAAAATGTGAATTGATCAAAAGCCCAAGAAAAATTTCTACAAGAGGTAAAAATGATTTTCAAAATAAAAAAGAGTGGTAGAAAATTATAAAAAGACAATATCTTGGTAAAAGAGACACAAAAATACTACACACACACACACACACACACACACACACACACACACACATATTGGCCAAATGTCAAATAAAGTACCAAACTTCTCTAATTCACTAATTAAAATAGCTCCTTAAAAGCACAAATGGCTAAATGAGAGAGGAAGTACAAAAGCTCACAGAAGAATATATTTTTAGAAGTTATAATTGACCAAGTGGAAGTTAATGATTGAATGAAAAATTAAAAATAATAAAACAAAGTCAAAACAATGAAAAAAATAGAAAATGTGAGACATATCATTTGGGGGAAAATGACCTAGAAATTAGATCACAGATAGACAATTAATGAATTATTGAACTGCCTGAGAACCATGATCAAAGAACTATTTTAAAAAAATTATAAAGGAAAATTATCTTAACATCCTAGGATCACAGGTTAAAGTAGAAATTGAAAGATCTACTGATCACCACCTCAAAGAGAACCCCAAATGAAAATTCCCAGGAATATTATAGTCAAATTCCAGAGCTCCTAGGTCAAAGAGAAAATACTACAAACAACCAGAAAGGACTCATTAAAAATATCATAAAATCACAGTCAGGATCAAGCACATGACTTAGAATATGATAACCCAGCAGGCAAAAGAGCTAAGATAACAAATAAGAATAATCTACCCAGGAAAATTGAGCATTATGCTTCCAGAGAAACAAAAAGTATATTTAATGAAATTGAGGACTTTGAAGAATTCCTGATGAAAAGATCAGAGTTCAATAGAAAATTTGACTTTGAAATACAAGACTCATGAAAAGACTGTAAAAATAAACCTGAAAGGGAAAACATAAGGGACTCAACAAGGTCAAACTATTTAAATTTCTAAATGGAAAGATGTTATATGAAACTCATAAGAATTTTATCATTATTTGGTTGTCAATAAGGATTTTCTACAAATAGAAAGCATTCTAGTGAGTCCATTAAGTTGGGATTTTTTTTAATGTATGGTCAAAAAAGGGGAATGCAGTGGGAGAAGGGAAAGGAAGAATAAGGAAAATTATCTCACCTAGAAAAGTGCAAGGAGATTTTACAGAAGAAGGTGGAATAGTGGTGAGGTGGGCAATATTTGAACCTCTCATTCATATGTAAATTGGTTCAAAAAGGGAATATACACACACATATGTGGTTGTATTTTTGTGTGTACACACATACTCAATTAGGTATAGAATTCTCTTACCTGATAGGGAAGTAGGAGATAATACAAAGGAGGGAATGATAAAAGGGAGGGCAAATAAAGGAAGGCCATGGTAATTAGAGGAGGAACAAGCTAAAAACAGGGATAGAGACATGGATAAATTGAAGAAAATAGAATGGAGGGAAAGGCACAGTTAGTAAACATAAATGTGAATGTGAATGGGATAAATTTACCCATAAAATGGAATAGATATTAAAATGGATTAGAAATCAGAATCCAACAACATGTTCTTTACAAAATAAAATAAAACAAAAAAAAAGTTGAAACAGATACACAAAGAATTAAAATTAAGATCTGGAGCAGAATCTATTATGTTTCAGTGGAAGTAAAAAAGGCAATGGTAGCAATCATGATCTCAGGGAAAGCAAAACCAAAAATAGCCCTAATTAAAAGATATGAGCAGGGAAACTATATTTTGTTAAAAAGACACCATAGAAAAATGAAGTAATAGCAATACTAAACATATATGTACTAAATGGCATGTAGGCAAATTTTACAAGAAAAGTTAAATGAAATATAGGAAGAAATATATAGTAAAACTCTAATAAAGAAAAGCCTCAACTTTTCCCTCTAAGTGCTAAAGAAATCTAACCTAAAATAAGTACAAAAGAAGTAAAGTGAATGAACAAAATTTCCAGACAAAAATGAATGGGAATAGAAATGATTATACCTTTTTCTAAGATGTATTTGTTACTTTAAAAAAATGGACATTTATTAGGCTATAAAAATTTCACAAACAAATAAATAAAAGCAGAAATAGTAAGTGCACCCTTCTTCTGACCATAATGCAATAAAAAAAATGCATTCAATAAAGGTGACAGAAACACAGATTAACTTTTTTTTTGAAAACAGAATACTTTATTTTAAAGAATGAGTGGGCCAAAGAAAAAATCATAGAAACAATGAATAATTTCATTAAAGAGTATGACAATTTTGAGATAACATACCAAAATTTGTAGAATGTAAACAAAGCAGTAGTAAGGGGAAAATATGTATCAAAACAAATGTGCATCAATAAAAGATAGAAATAATGGATCAATTAATTGAACATGCAGCTTTAAAAGAAAAAAAAAACTAGAAAAAGAATGAATTTAAAATCCCCAAATGAACACCCAAATAGAAATCCTGAAAATCAAAGGAGAGATTAATAAAATTCTAAGTTAAAAAAATGAACTTATAAACAAAATTAGGAGCTGGTTTTATGGGAAAAAATAAAATAGATAAACCATTGATTAATTTGATTTAAAAAAAAGAAAACAGAATTCCCAATATCAAAAATGAAAAGCATAAATGCACCACCATTGAAGATGAAATTAAGCTATTATTAGAACCTATTTTTCCCAGTTCTGTCTGTAAAACTTGTGCAATAGTCCTCTTCAAGAACAAAGGATAAACCACAACCTGTGAGTAGTTCAGGTTGCTCCACTGGAGACCTAACTGGCCAGTTCCAGGTGGGCAACACAGTTCTTCTCTTTTTTTTCTTTTTTTCTTCCTTCCTTTCTCCTCCTTTCCTTCCTTCCTTCCTTCCTTCCTTCCTTCCTTCCTTCCTTCCTTCCTTCCTTCCTTCCTTCCTT
>NW_020954552.1:10380560-10423519 GCF_900497805.2 Vombatus ursinus | reverse complement strand
CTTCCTTCCTTCCTTCCTTCCTTCCTTCCTTCCTTCCTTCCTTCCTTTGTTCTAGCTGTTTGAAAATGAATATGTTATAGTTATGTTGATTTACTGCTTATTCCACCATCTTGACTTCCAGAAGTCCTCAACTGAGGCTTTCTTAAAATGATAACTAGAAATTATCTAAAATCAAGAGCAAGCACTAGAAGCCTTCCTGATAGGATGAGGTTTGAAATAAGAATATCTATTATTTCCACTTTTATTCATTGTAAGAAAAGAAAAATGAATTGAAGGAATAAAACTAGGCAATTAGAAAACAAAATTATCACTTTTTGATGATAATACAATGGTATAGATAGAGAACCCTAGAGAATCATCCACAAATTAGTTAAAATAATTAACAAAATTAGCGAAGTTTCAGGATATAAAATAAACCCTCATAGGTCATCAGCTCTCCTATATGTTACTAACAAACCCCAGTAGGAAAAGATTGAAAGAAAAAATTCCATTTAAAATAACTTAAGACATTATAAAATACTTGTAAGTTTACCTGCCAATGAAATTCAAGCACTATATGAAGATAATTACAAAACAATTCACACAAATAATGACAGATCTAAACAATTGGAGAAATATTAATTGTTCATGGATAGCCCAAGCCAATATCATATAAATATCAATTATTACTCAGTTTATTTATTCAGTACCATACCAATCAAATTAGCAAGGAATTATTTTGTAGAACTAGAAAATAATAGCAAAATTCATCTGGAAGAACAAAAGATCAAGAATATCAAGGGAATGTGAAGGAATGTGTCATAGCAGTACAAGATTTCAAACTATGTTACAAAGTGGTAATCATGAAAACACTCTATTACTGGTTAAGAAATAGATGAGTTTTTGAGGCGTTTTTTGGGATACTTTGTAATTACTCTTGTCGCTATGATATTTGAATAAATACCTCTTCTAGGAGCTAATTGAATTTACTTTCTAATTGTTAATGGAAAATAAATAGGTAGATCTTCATAAAATAGTGTTAAAAGAAGCTCTAGAATTTGAGGTAGCATCCACCCACCCTTCTCATTACCCCACATGCCACTATGAATGCAAATTAGGGTAGTGATCTAAAAGGAAGTGATACTATGTAAATAGATAGATAGATGATAAAAGTAGATGTGAATATCTGCACTATATATTTACATCAACTTCTAAATATCTATATTTAATCTATATCTATACATATCTATGTCTACCTCCATACCTATACATATATACACATATATACATAGGTATATCTAGAGACAGAGACATGTAGAGTTATCTAGATAGATACATAAACTCTACATGCCTCTATGTCTAGCTCTATCAGTCTTCCTATCTATCTGTCTGTCTATCTATCTATCATTCTTTCTATCTCTTTATTTATACATACATATACACACACAAATCTATTTCTATCTATCTATATCTATGTACTTATAAGGTTATTTATAACTGCTAGTTCTTTGTTTACATATATCTATGTACATATATAGTTATGTATAATTGGTAGGTCCTTACATTTATTTTTTGCTTGCAACAATCTGTCCCCAGTATCTGTCTCCACTGTGAAGACCCTAGCAGAAATCAAAATTTCTTGATTCTACTTCATTTCTACTCTTCCTTCTCTTTTTCTCATCCTTCTTTTCTTCTTTCTTGTCTTCTTCCACCTGTTTTTCTCTCTTCCTACTCTTTCTTCATCATCAAAATCATCAATCTTCTTCATCACCATCTTCATCATCTTCTTCTTTACCATCTTATCTTTCTCCTTCTCTTCCTCTTCTTCCTCCTCTCTATCTCACTTTATCTCTTTCAAACTTGAATATCAAATATGATTACCATTTTGAGTTCCTCCTACCCCTGCACTGTATCTCTTCAACATATATCAATGGATAAAATATTAATCCATATTTTCCCTTTACTTATTCTTTTCTTCTTAGAATTCTATAGAATCTAATCCTCTGATATGCATAGTTTTAGAAATGTACCTGTTGAAAGAAGGGATATATGAAATGTGGTAAAATTGTAGACAATGAGTGAATGAGCCCTTGGTGATTTTATTCAGCTGTTTAACTTTAATTACCTTTTTTAAAATCCTGTCTTATTAGTCAGTTTGAATATGTACCATTTCAGAGATAATGCTTTTTTTAATGAAACAAGAAAGCAGATGTCAGTGATTTAAAAGATACAATTTCAAGCTGCCAAAATAGATTGGTAGTATTGTAGCAAGTTTGTGTTCAGGAGGAAAAATAATTAAATAAATTGTTTTAATTCGATACCGATTTTCACCAGATTGCAATTTATTAAATACTGCAAGAAATGTATTTTAAATAAACATTACATCCCATTTTGTTAGTACTTGTGGGCTGTCATAATTATCCTACCTTGCAGAATTGGAAGGGATCTCCAAGGCCTAACTTTAGCGTCCATCAAAGCTCAATCCAAGTACAATGACCAAAAGAAAACATATCCTCATTTCTTCAATTTCCAGTTCTCTCCAAAAGGCAATTCATTTGTGTCTACTTTGCTTATGTTAAGGAGTGTGAAGTTGATCCACCCACTCCCATTTCTCTCATCCATCTTTTGTAACATATACAAAGTAGACACAAATGGATTTTCATTAGGAAAGAACAGGACAATTAGGATATATTTCCTTTTACCTTTGTCATACATGTTCCTTATGTATATCATCCTTATCGAGTTTCTACTCATTAGATTCAACTCCATGCTTTAGCTTGTCAATATCCTTTTGAATCTTGACTTTGTAATCTACTTTTTAATTATACTTCCCAGTTTTGCATCCTTTGTAAATTTGATAAGCCTGCTATATATGCTTTTATTTATTTAATGACACAAAATGTAGAAGTGAGTCTATGCTTGCTCTGCTTGCCCCCTGACAATAGAACTAGAACAATGGTATGTAACTTTCAAAATAATAGTTTTAGGTTTGATGCTAAGAACACATTCATAAAATTAAAGTTATCTCAAAGTTAGACTCCTCTAGTAATTAAATAGCTCACCTTCACTTAAGGCTTTTAGTTTCTGGATAGCTGTCCATTTGTCAAAGATACTGTAATGGGATTACTATTCAAGGATACCTCAGAATAATTGACATCTGAGGTCCCTTTCAACCCTGAAATTCTGCAATAGTACCAACCACACATTTTAAAATAGAGGGATATAAATTTAAATGATTTTTCTGAGGTCACTCATATAATAAAAGACCATATCTGATCTTGAACAAAGACCTATATTATTCTAAGATTAGTTTTCTATCCACTGTACCATTTTGCCTCTTCCTCTATAGTTTTAACCCCACTGCCTCAGAATGGAGGTGATCCTGAATTCTCAAAGAATATGCCAGCAGAATGCAAACATAGACTTGTCCTCCTAATCTGAAAAGCCTGCAAATAATGACTTGACAAGGAATTGTGCTCCCATAGATAAAACAACAACAAAATCACCCCAAAAGAAATAAATAAAACCACCAAACTTGGATAAGATATTTGAAGAAATCAAAACAGAAAACTGCCTTGATCTCTTAGGTCCAGAAGAGTAAGTTGAAACTGAAGGTATTCACTGATCACATCCTGAAAGTAACTCCAAAATAAAAGCTCCTAGGAGCATTAGAGCTAAAATATGAAGTCATTGGGGGAATGATACTGCAGATAGCCAAAAAGAAAAAATAAAAGTACAAGTACCAAGAAGCCATCATGAAAGACTTGGTACTTGCCATTTTTAAGGAAGGGGGAGCTTAGATTATGATATTCCCAAAGGAAAAAAATAAAGGCTTATGAATATAAACCATCCAGGAAAAATTAGTAACAGTTGAATTTGAATTACACAGAGGATTTTCAAGAATTCCTGATGATAAGGAAAAATAAAAGCTAAGAGAAAGATATACATTTGATTATTTAGGAAAAAGAATATGTGGGAATCAATTGATTCCATGTTAATAAAGGGAGACTAAAAAAATTGCAAGAACTAAAATGTCCTCAAGAGCCATATAGAAAGTCATATAAGTCAAACAGAAGAACTCACAGTGATTTTGTTTTCTTTTGATTATCTTAGGAGATGACTGAAATCACAGGGATTGGGGACTATGCAGGAGAGGAAAGGAGGTAGAAGGGGGAGCAACTCACTTTCTCATATATTAAGGATACATGAGGTAAAAAGTATACAAAAAAAAAGAAAATAAGGTTGTGGGGAATAGGCATCCCATGAACCTTATGCTCATTTAAACTGGACAAAGGTCAAATACACACACACACACACACACACACACACACACACACACACATCCTTAAATGGTTCTGGGAGGATCTGTCAAAACTGCTATAAAAAGGATAAAGTGTAGGGTCAGGAGGTACTGACAAAGTACAAGTTCTCATCCAGGGCTGAAGTGATCTTCCAGAATGAAGAATATTTCAAGGCATAATAGAAAAGATCAGAGTAGAGCCTAGTGGGAAATTAGCAGGTACTGCTAAAT
Source organism: Vombatus ursinus (assembly GCF_900497805.2). NCBI lineage: Eukaryota > Metazoa > Chordata > Mammalia > Diprotodontia > Vombatidae > Vombatus > Vombatus ursinus. The sequence goes on along the minus strand of NW_020954552.1, from coordinate 10,419,009 downwards.
TCCCTTCATTTCAACTTTTCCCCTATTATTTTTCTTGAAATTTTCAAACTTTTATTCCTTAAGGAGAATTTCATTGTCATTTCTCTATCTATACAAAATAATCATTTGATAATTTCATTTATATTAATAATTTAATTGAGATAGTGTTGTCAATTTTTAATATGATACTGCCTAACCAGTCGAAATTTATTTTCCTTTATTTTTTTCCTCTTTATATCTGTAGATTGTAGTTGCATTCATAGAGTTCCTGAGTGTCCCTTGGTAAACTACTTAATATTTTGTGTATTTTATAGTTAGTTGAATGAAATTTATATTTATTCCTTATGGATTTGGTCGTCAATATATAAGAATGCTAATTATTTATGTGGATTTATAATATTTACTACAACTTTGCTGAATTTATTAATAGTTTCAATTAATTTTTGAGTTGACTCAAGAGATTTATACATATAACATCATCTACAAAAGCAACAGTTTTTCAATATGTTTCAAATATTATTTTTAATATGTTGTGCCAATGTTTATGAACATTATTACTCTCTAGTTTATCTGATTTATCCTTCCCTAGTTTGGGTATCAGAACCTTATTTTTCAGAATTTGTTAGAGGAAAGAATAGAAGGAATAGAATAGAAGGAATTTGTCAGAGTCTCCTGACCTACCTCCCCATTTTTAAACCATTATATGTAACTGAAATTAATCATTCTTTGAAAATTTTGATAGACTTGAGTCAGATGATTTATTCCTATATATGAAAGGAATAATAAAGATAAATAACTCACAGTATACATTGTTAGAAGTAAAATGATTCAGTAGTAACTTGTATCAAATATTACAATGACCCAGAAGGATTAATCTTATAATTCATCAGAGCAAAAAGTATTTTGTGTGATTGTGGATTTTTACACTTCACCTTAATTTTGCACTATCACTTCATACCTGAAACCTTCTCTGAACTTTAGGCTCAGCCACTTCTGCAGGCAGTTGATTGTAGTTCTTTCATTTGTCATAATTAACTTTTTTTTTTCATTCGACCTTCACACTTTTGAATTCACAAGATCATCTCTAAGCCTGAACATGTCCAGGATAAAAACTATATTTAGGCACTTCCTCAGGAAAGAAAACATAATGAAATGGAAGAAGAAGGTACAAGCCACAAGTATGACTAGTTGAGTTGATACTACACAAGGAAGCAGTATTAGGATGAAGGCAAAAAAAAATATTCGTGCATCAACCCCTTGCAGGACAGAGTAAAGCAGTGAATCACTTGCCACATGGGGGAAGTTTAGTTTAAGGGGAGGTGAAGAGACTTCCTGCTAAAGTTTCAATATCCATTGAATGATCAACTCTTCTGGCTCCATAGTTGTTAAGAGGACATATTGTTATGTCAAAGCCTAAGGCCCTCAATGATGAGGAGGCCAGAAGCAGGCATTTTCGTAGATCACATCTAGGAAGGGTATTTAGGCATGGTCTACAGGACCACGAACTCTAATTTACTTTGCATTTATTTTGTACATATTGTGGATATATTTAATGTGTTTATATGCATACTTGCTGTCTTCCCCTTTGGAATTCCTTCAGGTGAGAGATTGTTTCATTAGTCTGAGGCTTCATATGGGGTTTGATGAATACCAGTTAATTAATTGGTTAAAGTAATCTAAGCAAATTCTTTTTTGTTATAGATGAAGAAACTCAATCCCAGAGAGACTAAGTTATGACTAAAGTAGCATGGTGATTGGCAGAGGCAGGTTTTGAACCCAAGTCCTCAAATTCCAAATATAGTACTCTTTTCCATAGTTCCATACCAAATTCAATTGACTTGTTGGGGGTTACATTTATAGAACACATTATTGGTACGACCATGGTAGGACCATGATGGTCTCACAAACTTTCATCTCTGCACCGTATACTACTTCCCGTGTTTTTTTTTTAATTTTTCTATGACAAAGTCAGAAAAATAAAATCTTCCCATATAGTAATGGATTTTTTTTTACCTCCAGCACAGTAACATGGATAAAATTGAAAATTCAAGATTAGGAAACCTTAACAGAACTATTTTCTGATTGATTTTAACACTGTCATTAGTTTTGTGCAGATATAACTCGTACTTGAGTGTGTATATTTGTGTCTGTGCATACAGATGTATTTCTTTAGATCTATGCACACTTACAAACAAACAACACAAATGTATTGTATTATACATATGTGCATGCACATGTCTTTCAATTACATATAGCGCTGTTGACCTTAGATCGAAAATAAATTTTTTTTTTGTATTTTGAAGTGGCAACATACATGTATGCCTTCTTCCAGAAGTTATAGTTCTTAGTAATCTAAAACTAACTTGTTTTTACTGTTTGCTTTCACAACACTACTTCCTAATATACCTCTTAAGACAAAGTGACCCATAAAATTTGTGTTTGAACATGAGTCTTTGCTTTGTTTGGTGCTGATTTCCTTGGCATTGACTCATTCTCAGTAGGCCTTAAATAGAGAACTGAAAGGAGATGCAAGTGGTGATATTATTGAAACAAAGACATTGAGAGCAATATTTTTTTATATCTATAATGAGTTAGTTGTTGCTATTGTTGTTGTTTTAGGCTTTTTTGGTGGACTTGATTGTGTAAACAACATTTCTATAAAAGTACTAAATTATTTTTCACTCTCTTTTCTTCTAAATAAGTCTCCTTAATGTTGAGTTGAATTCTACTTATATTTTCCCAGAAAGGTAAAATATAAGTTAATTAACAACAAAAACATCAGATCCAACTGTTTCTGTCTATTCCTTATACATATTCAGCCCAAAATTAAATCATGTCATTATTAACTTGCATGATGAATAAAATCAAATATATTTCTTTTTTTTCTAATAACCACTTGTAAGTCTTTCTAGCTGCATTTTCAGAAATAAGAAAAAATTGAAAGTACCAAAGCAACAGTCCTTTTATCCATCTGTTGAATTAAACTATTTCCTGGAGAAACTGAAGGTCCATGGATGATTTCTATTTAATTTCTCTATAGCTGCAGAATACTGGCCACATGTGCATTAAACATTACTTCTGAGTGAACAGAACATGTTGCTCCGTATAACACGGATATGTAAACCTACATCAATCATAGATTTCAAAATTTAATATCTACCTTTAATCCATAAGTTTTGCTTCCAAAGCTACCAATAGGAGCTTTTCCAAATGTAAAACAAAACAAAACAAAACAGAATCCAATCCATAGAACTGAAATAAATGAAAGTATTTATGAAAATCATGCTCACGCACTGAATGTTCCTCTTGAGAAATGTCTGATTACCTTTTTAAAAAAAATAAAGTACTTTCCTCCAGGGGAAAAATAAACCAATTTGACAAAAATAAATAAATGTGTGAGCATTTAAAGACACCTTGGCATTGTGAAGAATGTGGAGGTCTGGTTGTGCACCCTTTCCCAAATCAATTAAAACCTAAACAACAATCATACAACAAAGCCTCTTTTCAAGACTCAAAGAAAGCTGTTCAGAAGTGGTCATATTCATAAGCAAATGTCATCCTGGATACTATCCTGAGGAAATAAAAATAACATCTTTCTCAAAATTGTCAGCAGGACTTTTTAATGAATTATACTTTTAATAAGCACTTTTTGCCTCAACTTAGAACTTTACAGAAAAGTACTTTTTTCACTGTCTTTACCTGGACAAAATCGAGTCACAAAAGGGAGAAAAAATAAAATTTGTCAGAAATCTTTTGCATATAGATTGAATATATGTCCTAACCTTGAATTTTAGGACATCTTAACTTGAATATGAGGATCTAGTCAGAAAGAAATCAAGAAATTCTCTGGTTAGTCAGGAGAAAAGGAGGAGGGAGGGAGAAAAAGCCAGAAATAAGAAAGAGAGAGAGAGAGAAACAGAGAAAGTGAGAGAGATAGAGACAGAGACAGAGAGACAGGGAGAGATAGAGACAGAGAGACAGACTAACAGACAGAGAGACGCACAGAGAGAGAGAGTGACAGAAATGGAGAGAGACATACACACAAATAGAAAAAACTGAGTAAGAGATACAGGAGAGAAGAAATGGGAGACAAATACAGAGGGAGGGGGGAGAAAGAGAGAGAGAGAAACAGAGAGAGAGAGAGAGAAAGAGAAAGAGAGGGAGACAGAGAAGGAGAGACAAAGAAAGGCAGAGACAGAGACCATTGAAATACGAATGTTCCAACTAAGTTCCTCAGTATAATGGAAGCTGACTTATAGCAAACTAGGTTAGGTATTGTTAGTCCAGTCGGTCAAGTACTGATCTCTTAGCATATTTTACCAAACTATAAATTAAAAACAAAACAAAACAAAACAAAACAAAAAACAAGAAACTGATTTTAACAGTTTCATTGTGGTTGTCAATGGTAATTTCTCTGCTGGAGTTTCACTTGACAGCTATTTTGTGTAACTATTGTTTAGAGGTGGTAGTAGTAGTAGTGGTGGTGGTGGTGGTGGTGGTAGTAGTAGTGATAGTGGTCATGGTAGTAGTAGTGATAGTGGTCATAGTAGTAGTAGTAGTAGTAGTAGTAATAGTAGTAGTAGTAGTAGTAGCAAAATCCCTGTGTAACTTGTGGGAAAATACTGGGGGATTTTTTTTTGCTGTTATTTGCTGTTTTGTTTGTTTGTTTTTCTTATCAGACAGGGTGTGTTATTTCTTAATCAGTTAAATTTGGACAGAAGAGAGCTTAATCCTTTTTGCCATGATCACAGACAGTGCCATGAAAATTTATGAATCAGGAATCAAATTCATGTTGGTTGAGGAGACTTAAAAATATTCCCTGACTCCCTAGGTCTTGTATTTGACCTGTGATAGACTACCCAGAGTTACTTAAGTATCCTTTAATTTGAACATGAATGAGCATCTGGAAAATAGTAGCTGAAGACACTATATTGGGAGCAGCTAAGGAGAAATGACTAGTTTGATCACAGAATAAGAAGATACTCATGTCTGAATGACCTTTTCCTCCATTCCTTACAGAGGGTGAACCAATAGGACTTTATTTTATCTAGTATTCTATTGACACAGATGATAAAAACTTGGGTTATCTGAGATACATTTTCAGCTCTAAAATTTTCAGAGATCATTTTCAGACCCTAAAATATATGCTATGACTACATGAGTTTAAATAGTATTTAGGTAATTCATTCATTCATTCATTCATTCAACAGATGTTTTATTAAACATCTGCCATGTATATGGATTAGGCACTATGGGGTAATCTAAGATAAATAAGAGGGTGCTTACTTTCAATAAGTTTGCAATTCAGCTTCTTAAGAAGAATACAAACTTGAAAATGAGTTTACATACCTGGACAATCAGAAAGGAAATCACCAAATTCTAGCTATTGAAATTTTTAAGTTTCTTTAAATAACAAAATAAAGTAAAACAAAAATTTGCCATAGTCTTTATTGAGAATGTAAATATTTCTTGATTTTTTTTCCCTTTCTATTTAGGCCTTATAGTATTCATAAAAGAGATAAGATAAGTGTTTTCTTCTCTTTTTCAATATTAGGTAGTGAATCCTTTGATTAGAAACTAGTGAAGTAAACCAGTAACTGCCTGAGGCTGGATAGTTAGCCCTTTAAAAAATTTTGAATGCAGAAATTGGTTTCATTGCAAAAACTGTCCAAATAAATGTTCGCTAAAAGTAAAAATTTTAAGGGCAATTGGAGATGAAAAGTGAAGTAATAATATGTGTTTCTTACAAAAATAGCAATTGTATGGTGCTGCTTTATGAAGCAATTTACATACGTATGGACATATACACATGTATGTATGTTTTACAGGTAAGTGTATATGTGTGTGTATTGTGTGCATATATATGTGTATATATTATATATATATACATACACAAACAGATACATATATATACACATACAGCTATATATATATATACACAGACACACAGATAGATGTACATATATGTATATATGTGTGTGTATACACACACACACACGCACACACATCTGATTTGATAGTAGAAAAGTTATGTTGGGGAAAATATTTTTTTTAAGTCATCACCCATTTCAAATAAAAAAAAGTATGATTTGATTTCAGAAAAGATTGTATTTTCCAGGAAACATCATAAAAAAAACCTTTCAATTGTAGCATTATTAAGTCGTTCTGGGGACTGTGTTGCAAAATACACCTGGCATGGCTAAATTATTCTTGAAAGTTAACTCTATCTTTTGTCTTCTGGGATGTTATGTTGAAAGTTTTCAGCTCCTTAATACTGGTGGCTGTTAAATCATGTGTGATCCTGCATGCAGCTCCTTTGGCACTTAATTTCTTTCTTTCTGAATGCCTACAATGTTTTCTTTTCTTTTGACCTGGAAGCTCTGGATTTTGGCTATAATATTCCTGAAATTTTTCATTTAGAGGTTGCTTTCAGGAGGTGATCAGTGGATCCTTTCTATTTTTACTTTGACCTCTGATTCTAAGAAATCTGGACAGTTGTTGTTTTAAAGATTGCTTGAAATATAATATCTAGACTCTTTTTTTTCCCACAATGATATTCAGGTAATTCAATGAATTCTTTTTTTCCCTCCTTGATCTATTTTCCAAGTCAGTTGTTTTTTTTGCTATAATATACTTCACATTTTCTTATATTCTTTTTTCAGACTTTTGACTTTGTTTTAGTACATCTTTTTTTCTCATGGAGTTATTCAATTTGGTCCATTCCAATTTTCAGGGAGTTTGTTGCTTGGGCAAGGTTTTGAACCTCTTGGGCCAAGATATTACTTCCCTTTCTAATTCTTCTGTAGAACTCATTTTTTTTTCTATTTTTTTTCCTCAAGTACTCTCATTCCATTTATAAAAAGCATTTTTAGGGGCAGAGCCAAGATGGCAGAATGAAAGCAGTGACTTGCTTGAGCTCTCCCCCAATCCCCTCCAAATGCCTGTAAAAAATGGCTCTAAACAAATTCTTAAACAGCCAAACCCACAAAAAGACAGAGTGAAACACATTTCCAGCCCAAGACAACCTGGATGGTTGATTGGAAAGGTATATCACTCCAGGCTGGGAGAGGAGCACAGTTTGGTGTGGGCACATAGGATGCAGCGACCCTGGACCAGGTCTCAGAGGACTGAATCGCGGGCAACTGTGGCAGTTTCTAGACTTCTCAACCCATGAATGCCAAAGACAACTTGGAAGGTGAGTGGGAAAAATCTGTGACTACAGTGAGAGAGAAGCTAGATCTCAGCTGCAAGTCCCAAGCTTGGCCTGGGGCAGTGGCTACCTCCTGAGCTTCCAGGCCACAGTCTGAGGGAGAGTCGAGTGACTGATCAGAGGGGGATTGCAGGGATCTCTTTGTCAGTGATGAGGCAGGAATCTCTTGCTTTGCTTGGGCATGGATCCAGGTCACAGTTCTGAGGGGAAGTCCTGGGGTGAGGAGGAGTGCTGGTGTGGTGGAGCTTGTTGTGGCAGTGGAGAGGAAACACCTCACCCCTTATCATACCACCTTGGAAGAACTGAATATTTACAGGTCTCTAGAAGTATCTCTGAAAACAGCTGTACAAACCCCCAAAGATTGGGAGAGTACATTCCACAATTGAAGAAGACTCTTAACAAAGAGTTTAGAACTCAAGTAATTGGCCAGGATCATGAGTAAGCAGCACAAAAAGAGTCAGACTATATTATCTTACTTTGGTGACAAAGGAGATCAAAACATATAACCAGAAGAAAACAACAAAGTCAAAGCTCCTACATCCAAAGCCTCCAAGAAAAATATGAATCAGTCCCAGGCCTTGGAAGAGCTGAAAAGGGATTTTGAGAAGCAAGGAAGAGAAGTAGAGGAAAAACTGGGAAGAGAAATGAAAGTGAGGCAAGAAAATCATGAAAAACAAGTCAACAGCTTGCTGAACGAGACCCAAAAAAATACTGAAGAAAATAACACCTTAAAAAATAGCCTAACCCAAATGGCAAAAGAAGTCTAAAAAGTGAGTGAGAAGAAGAATGCCCTAAAAAGCAAAATTGGCCAAATGGAAAAGGAAGTCTAAAAGATTACTGAAGAAAATATTTCCTTAAAAATTAGAATAGAAAAATTAGAAGCTATTGACTTTATGAGAAATCAAGACACTGTAAAACAAATGCAAAAGAATGAAAAATTAGAAACAATGTGAAATATCTCATTGGAAAAACAATTGACATGGAAAGTAGATCCAGGAGAGAGAACTTAAAAATTATTGGACTATCTGAAAGCCACGATAAAAAAAAAAGAGCTTAGACATAATCTTTCAAGAAATTATCAGGGAAAATTGCACTGATATTTTAGAACCAGAGGGCAAAATAGAAATTGAAAGAATCCACTGATCTCCTGAAAGAGTTCCCCAAAGGAAAACTCCTAGGAATATTATAGCCAAATTCCAGAGTTCCCAGGTCAAGGATAAAATATTACAAGCAGCCAGAAAGAAACAATTCAAGTATTGTGGAAACACAATCAGGATAACACAAGATTTAGTAGCTTCTACATTAAGGGACTGCAGGCATGGAATATAATATTCTAGAGGGCAAAGGAGATGGGATTACAACCAAGAATCACCTACCCAGCAAAACTGAGTATAATTCTTCAGCGGAAAAAGTGATTATTCAGTGAAATAGAGGACTTTCAAGCATTCTTAATGAAAAGACCAGAGCTGAATAGAAAATTTCACTTTCCAATACAAGACTCAAGTGGAACATGAAGAGGTAAACAGGAAAGAGAAATCATAAGAGACTTATTAAGGTTGAACTGTTTACATTCCTGCATGGAAAGATGATATTTGTAACTCATGAGACCTTTGTTGGTATTAGGGTAGTTGGAGGGAAAAATTATATGTATGTAGATAGATAGATAGATAGATAGATAGATAGATAGATAGATAGATAGAGGGCACAGGATGAGTTGAAGATGAAGGGGTCAAATCTGGAGAATAAAATTAAGGGGTGAGAAGATTATACTAGGAGAAGGAGAAAGGGAGAGATAGGACAGGGTAAATTATCTCACAAAAACAACAGAAAAGAAAAGACTCTTACAGTGGAGGGGAAGTGGTGGAAGGTAGAGGGAATGAGTAAATCTTATTCTTATAGGATTTGATTTAAGGAGGGAATAACATATACACTTAATTGGGTATGGAAATCTGTCTTACCCTACAGGAAAATAGGTAGGGAAGGGGACAAGAGAGTAGGGGTATGATAGAGAGGAGGGCAGATTGGGGGAGGGGATAATCAGAAGCAAATCCTTCTGAGGAGGGATGGGGTCAAAAGAAAGAATAGAATAAATGGGGGAGACAGGATAGGATTAAGGGAAATAGAGTTCATTTTGCACAGCATATGTACTATGGAAGTGTTTTGCACAACTACACATGTACAGCCTATATTGAGTTGCTTGCCTTTTCAATGAGGGTGAGTGGGGAGGGAGGAAGGGAGAAAATTTGGAACCCAAAGTTTTAAAAACATATGTTTAAAAAAATGTTTTCTTATGTAACTGGGAAATAAGAAATACAAGAAATGGGGTACAGAAATCTATCCTGTCCTACAGGAAAATAGAAGGGGAAAGGGATAAGAGCTGGGGAGGGGGGGAGAGACAGAAGGGAAGGCAGACTAGGTGAAGGCATGTTCAGAATGCATGCCATATTGGGGTGGGGGGAGGGGCAAGATGAGGTGAAAATTTGGAACTCAAAATCTTGTGGAAGTAAAAATATTTTTTTTAGAAAGATAAAACAAGACATTTAAAAAGTTAAAAATGTTTTTTTTATTTTAAAGATATATCTTTATTTTAGCAGGGCATTTTTAAGGATGCCATAGGTATGAAATGGGAAAAAAAAGATATAAATACATGCTTCATTATGGAATATTTCCTCTAGCTCCCAGTTTGTAGCGGTGACTAGAAGAAGCATAGCTGAGAATTTTTTTTTTAACTTTTAATTTTTTTTAATTTTTTTCTTTTATTAATAAATTTATTTATTTTTAGTTTTCAACATTTACTTCCACAAGATTGTGAGTTCCAAATTTTCACCTCATCTGGGGACTCAAGTGGTTCTGGTGATGTACTTTTAACCTATCCTCGGTGTTCAAAGGTCTCTATGTCTGTCTCTCTACTTCTGGATGGGTTATACAAATAACTCATTGTGATGTTTTTTTTTTTTTAATTTCTTCATTTGTTTTTTTTCTGGTGCATTTTCTAGATAAGTTTGGAGGAGATTGACAAGATATCATCTCACTGCTTCCTACTACTCTACTGTCTTGGCTCTACCATCTCTGTTTTCAAAGGTCCAATAAAACAACCAACTGATGTTCCTGGTGATGTTAGAGGAAGCTAGCTAGCTAAAGCATTTATTAAGGTCTTACTTTGTACTGGGTACTGTGCTAAACACTGGGAAAATATAAAGGAAAAAGATCATTTCTAACTTCAAGGTGCTTATATGCTAATGAAAGAAGAGGACAAGTACAAAGTTGTTGAAAAGTCATTGTGGTGGCTTTAGGCCTTTCCTCAAATAGAAGCTCCAGGGAGGAACTCAATAATTAGAGAAAGGACCCACAGAGGTAATAAAAGCTTCTTTTAAGGTGAGAAGGTAGCTTAGGTAAAAGAAAAGGAGCAGAGATGGAAGAGGAGGGAGCATGATCTGCTTGGGTACTTCTTCAAATGGAGGTTGTGGAAAGGAATTCACAAGTCAGAGGAGGTACTTCCTTGGTTTCCATTTCATACTGTGGACATATTTCACTTTTAGTTCAACCCCCAGAGTTGATTCTTGTGAAGATATGAGATTAATGACCTATTACATTTGATCTTTATTTTTATCTTGATACTTTTATCAAGTGTGTTAACTATATCTGCAAGCTTTATGTCATTTCAAATGAGACAGAGAGGCAGAAAAAAACAGAGAAAAAGACAGAGATTCAAACAGAGACAAAGGGATAGAGATAGAATAAGAGACAGAGACGGTGACAGACACATAGATAGAGACACAGAGAAAAAAACAATGACAATGACAGGCATAGATAAAGACAGAAGATCCATAGAGAGCAGAGAGAATATGGTGTCTTGCTCAAGGGGAGAGAGACATAGACATAAGGACACTTAAGGTTCTCTTCCTTATTGGGCCAATTTCACTAACCATGCCCCACGGTTATATGTAGCAAGAAATGTAGTTGCTTGGTAGATACTTATGTTTCATTATTAATTGTATTCTAGTTATTATATACTATTTATTGTTGATTCTATGAGTAAAACATTTAATAAAGCATTCCTGTATGTTTGTTTCCTAGGAAAATGAACTTCATTACATCAAGATCATGTGACTACATGTGCTCATTGAAAATACCACAGTTCAAAAGGGGCAACTTCATTTAGTGGATAGGGAGCTCAAAGTTAATTTTGGTTGACTAGATCCACAAAACTACATGATCCTAGACAATTAATGACTTCTTGATAGAGAGTAGAGCTGAGGCATAAAAGGTCACTGACTCTGGGAACCACAGAGATATGGAATTAACCACAGAGGAATGTTGGGGTGTAGGTAAGCTGTCAGAGTTAGAGTGGGACTCCACAGTGAGTAGCTCTGAGTGCCAGCTAGTGGTTAAACTTCTGAAGAACAAGGCTACTTTGGCAAGAAATGCAGAGACCCACTCTCCTCCAACCTTCAGTCACTCCAAACCCCACTCATTCAACCTATACTCTTGGCAGGCAAAGCCACACCCATCCCTTGAATTAGTAGTCACCATCTCCAATTACTCTTTTATAGATTGCATGGATGATAACGCAGAATTAACATTTACTCTGCCACAACACTTTACTGCCTGAAGTAAATTGTATTCTAGCTGGCAAAGCAACACAAGGATTCCTGTACCTTGCAATTTGCTCTGCAGCCGAGTCATCTTTTGTGTGTTGTTTCTCCCAAATAAAATATAGCCATTACTTGAGACCAGGGACTTCTCATTTTTTTATTTATTTCCCTAGTGTTTAGCACCATTCTTGGCACAGAGTAACCACTTAGTAAGTATTTTGCATTAATTCATTTATTAATTACTCCATTCAGTCATTTGTGCACACTCTCCACCCCCTAATACAATGGAATCTCGTTGAGGGCAGAGACTGGTACATTTTTCTTTGTGTCTCCAGCACCAAGCACAGTTCCTGGCACATAATAACCACTCAATAAATGAACATTGAATTTAGCTGAGTTTAATTGATCCCATTTCTAGGAATGATGCCTTAGCAGAGAAATGGCAAAAACAAAGATCTATAGCTACAGATGCTTAAAACTGCACTAAGATTTGTGGGATACCTGGCATCCCCAAGTGTTAATAACAATTTATGGGATAGATTTTTTTGGTATTTGTTAGTTTTTGTTTTGTTTTGTTTTTTATTTAAAAAAGAAAAGAAAGAACAAAAGAAAGAGAAAGTGTCATGGTAAATAGATGAAAATTTATAGCATATGAATATAATAGGATATGATTGGATCATAAGAGATTGAAACTAGGAATAATTTCTAGAAGCATGGAAAGATTCATATAAATGAATTCAGAGTAAAGTGATCAGAGCAAAAGAGCAATGTGCACAGTGATTGAAACAATGTAAATGAAAAGATCATTAAAGGAAATATAAAAGGAATATTGAATGAATAAAAAACACAGATGGTTTTGTAGAACAGATAATAAAAAAAATAGTCTCTCACAACAGCTGAAAGGCAGGTGACTACTAGGGCATAATATTGCATACATTTTCAGATGTAGTTCCTGTATTACTTTTATTCCGTTTTTGTCCTGCCTTGTTTTCTTTCTTTTATTTTCTCTTGTTTCTGAGGAAGTTCAATTTTAAAAGGTAAAAGTGCTTTCTTTTAAACTTTATTATCTATCTATCTGTCTATTTATTTATCATCTCATTCACTTTAAAAAATTATGTCATAAATGGCTGACACATAAAGACAAAAAGTATCAATGAAAAATTATAAAAATAAACCCTTTGGTCCTTTGGCCTAATATTGAACCAGATTCTTCCAGTACTCAAACTTACCCCTGGATAACAGATAATCATATTGTTCTATCATCTAGCTAACTGACCTCCATAACATTGCCTCTATTCTAGGAAATTTCATGCTATAAATGCTCAATTTCTTTCAAATGTGCAATTTAGTATAATACATGTGGATACATGCATACTTAGCCTTGTATTGGCCCATTTCTGTCTCAATCAATTCCTGAAGAGTTAATTCAAGTAAAAGATTTCTTTGAGGTTAGAACAAACAAATGAGCAAAAAAACCAATTATAACAAGAAAAACTCTGATCTACTCAGCAAAGCACAACACATCTTATCATTAATGAAGAACAGTTTTTTAGTCATAAAGCCCTGGGAAAATTGCCTAGTTTTAAGATGAATATGTCTTCTCTGTTTTGTTTTTTATATACTTTCTAATATTCAGGGTTTTTTTTCTCCTTTCTTTATAATTTGAAATTATAAATTCATTCTGCATTTTAAAATATAATGCAGGGTGAAATGTAACAGTTATTTTTGTGGGGAGGAGCCAAGTTGCCTGAGAGAAAGCAGTGACTTGCTTGAGCTCTCTCCCAAACCCCTCCAAATACATATAAAAAATGGCTCTAAACAAATTCTAAAGCAGCAGAACCCACAAAAAGTCAGAGTAAAACAAATTTCCAGCCCAAAATAACATGGATGGTTGATTGGAAAGGTATATCGCACCGGGCTGGGAGAGGAGCATACTTCCATGTGGGCGCACAAGTCACAGTGAACCTGGAGCAGGCCTCAGAGGACTGAATCATGGGCGGCTGTGGTGGTTTCCAGACTTCTCAACCCATAAATGCCAAAGACAACTTGGAAGGTGAGTGGGAAAAATCTGTGACCATGGTGAGAGAGGAGCTAGGTCTCAGCCACAAGTCTGGAACGTGGCCTGGGACTACGGTTATTTCCTGAGCTTCTGGCACACAGACTGAGGGGGAATCGAGTGGCTACTCAGAGGGGGATTGCAGGGATCTCTTTGTCAGTGCTGAGGCAGGAATATCTTGCTTTACTTGTGCTTGGATCTGGTTCACAGTTCTCAGGGGTGGTCCTGGGGTGAGGAGAAGCGCTGATGTGGTGGAGTTTGTTGTGGTGGTGGAGAGGAAACACCTCACCCCTTATCATACCACCTTGGAAGAACTGAATATTTACAGGTCTCTAGATGTATCTCTGAAAACAGCTGTACAAGCCCCCGAAGCTTGGGACAGTACATTCTCCACATTGGAAGCAGACTTTTACCTTAACAAAGAGTTTAAAACTCAAATAATTGGTTGGGATCATGAGCAAACCTCGCAAAAAGAGTCAGACTATATTAGCTTACTTTGGTGACAAAGAAGATCAAAACATACAACCAGAAGAAGACAACAAATTCAAAGCTCCTACATCCAAAGCCTCCAAGAAAAATAAGAATCAGTCCCAGGCCTTGGAAGAGCTCAAAAGGATTTTAAGAAGTAAGTAAGAGAAGTAGAGGAAAAACCAGGAAGAGAAATGAGAGTGATGCAAGAAAATTATGAAAAACAAGTCAACAGCTTGCTGAAGGAGACCCAAAAAAAATTGAAGAAAATAATACCTTAAAAAATAGCCTAACCCAAATGGTGAAAGAGGTCCAAAAAGCCAATGAGGAGAAGCATGCCCTAAAAAGCAAAATTGGCCAAATAGAAAACAAAGTCCAAAACATTACTGAAGAAAATACTTCCTTAAAAATTAGAATAGAGCAATTGGAAGCTATTGACTTTATGAGAAATCAAGACACTGTAAAACAAATGCAAAAGAATGAAAAAATAGAAAACAATGTGAAATATCTCATTGGAAAAACAACTGACCTGGAAAATAGATCCAGGAGAGGGAATTTAAAAGTTATTGGACTATCTGAAAGCCATGATAAAAAAAGAGCTTAGACATCTTCTTTCAAGAAATTATCAAGGAAAACTGCCCTGATATTTTAGAACCAGAGGGCAAAATAGAAATTGAAACAATCCATTGATCTTCTCCTGAAAGAGTTCCCCAAAGGAAAACTCCTAGGAATATTGTAGACAAGTTCCAGAGTTCCCAGGTCAAGGAGAAAATATTATAAGCAGCCAGAAAGAAACAATTCAAGTATTGTGGAAACACAATCAGGATAACACAAGATTTAGCTGCTTCTACATTAAGGGACCACAGGGTATGGAATATAATATTCTGGAAGGCAAAGGAGATAGGATTACAAGCAAGAATCACCTACCCAGCAAAACTGAGTATAATTCTTCAGGGGAAAAAGTTATTATTCAGTGAAATAGAGGACTTTCAAGCATTCTTAATGAAAAGACCAGAGCTGAATAGAAAATTTCACTTTCCAATACAAGACTCAAGTGGAACATGAAGACGTAAACAAGAAAGAGAAATCATAAGAGACTTATTAAGGTTGAACTGTTTACATTCCTGCATGGAAAGATGATATTTGTAACTCATGAGACCTTTGTCAGTATTAGGGTAGTTGGAGGGAAAAAATTATATGTATGCATATGTTGAGAGAGAGAAAGAGAGAGAGGCACAGGGTGAGCTGAAGATGAAGGGGTCATATCTGTAGAATAAAATTAAGGGATGAGAGAGGATTATACTAGGAGAAGGAGAAAGGGAGAGGTAGAATGGGATAAATTATCTCACAAAAAAACAGAAAAGGAAAGGCTCTTACAGTGGAGGAGAAATGGAGGAATGTGAGAGGGAATGAGTGAATCTTATTCTCTTAGGATTTGAGTTAAGGAGGAAATAGCATACATACTCAATTGGGTATGGAAATCTGTCTTATCCTACAGGAAAATAGGTGGGGAAGTGAACAAGAGAGTAGGGGTATGATAGAGAGGAGGGCAGATTGGGAAAGGGGGTAATCAGAAGCAAATACTTCTGAGGAGAGATAGGGTCAAAAGAAAGAATAGAATAAATGAGGGGGGTGGGATAGGATTAAGGGAAATAGAGTTCATTTTGCACAGCATGTCTACTATGGAAGTGTTTTGCATAACTGCACATGTATAACCTATATTGAGCTGCTTGCTTTTTCAATGAGGGTGAGTGGGGAGGGAGGAAGGGAGAAAATCTGGAACCCAAAGTTTTAAAAACACATGTTTAAAAAAAACTGTTTTCACATGCAACTGGGAAATAAGAAATACAGGACCTGGGATACAGAAATTTATCCTGCCCTACAGGAGAATAGAAGGGGAAGGGGATAAGAGATGGGGAGGAGAGATAGAGGGGAAGGCAGGCTAGGGGTGGGGGTATTCAGAATTCATGCCACCTTGGGGTGGGGGAGGGGTGAGATGGGATGAAAATATGGAACTCAAAATCTTGTGGAAAATAAAGAAATTTATTAAAAAAACATTAAAACAAAAAACAAAAAAAAACATATTTTTGTGGTTATTTAAGACCTCTCTCTAGATATATTTGATTTGGCTACAGGAAAAATCTCAGCCTGGGGCATGCCTGTAATCCCTGCTACTGTGAGAGGATAACATTGGTGGATCTCTTGAACTTTGGAGTTCTGAGCTCCAGTAGAGCTAAAACTGATTGAGTATTCACACTGTCTGGCAGTAATATGGTAAGTCTCTGGAAGCGGAGGGCCAATTCTTTGCCTAAGGTGGGATAAATTGATCCAGGTTGGAAACAGACAAAATTAAATCTTCTGTTTGGATCAGTAGTAGATCTGGGTCTGCTAGTGGCCTTTGGACTTCTAGACTTAGAAATAGTGAAGAAAGAGGGGGGGGAGGGAGAGAGGAGAGAGAGAACAAAAGAAAGAAAGAGAGAAAGAAAGACAAACTGAACCTACATAGCACCTCTGAATTTTTTTTAAAGTATCAAGACTCAAGAGGAATATCAATGATCTCCTTTTCTGCATAAGGAACTGTAATAGGAGATAGGTTTTGAAGGCAATGTGATCACAAGGAGGGTCAGTATGATCATGAGGAAATATGTCCAAGACCAGCGCAAACAGGTGTTGGAAGTGATCTGAGGATAGTGGCTTGAAACTAACATTGCATGGAGGAAGGTCAATTAGGCCAGCTTCAAAAAAGGAGATCAGAGTTGCCCTAAGCAAAGACCAAATACACAAGCTGTGGCAATGAATGGATATTGGTTTCAACTATAGTTCCAGCTCCCAGTTTCATTCCAGGATTTTGGAAGCAGGTGAGAATTAATCCCAAGTAGCCCCCTAGCCAAGGACCATAATAGCATAAAGGAGACCAGGTCCTAGACTCTGTATACAAGACAAATTGTTGGGTAGTGGTATCTTGACCTAGCCCTAGTACTATAATGTTCCACCACAGGAAGACAGAAGGACACAGGACCAGGGCATAGGCATTCTAAATAGGTAGAACCTGATCCTGGCATTATCGATTTCAAGCACTGAAGTTAAAGTCAGAAGTATAAAAAGAAAGTTCTTAATACAAATGAAGCTATAAAATGAATTATTTCAAACCCTAGATAAAATCTGAGAAGAAAATTAAAAAAATTAGAGGATCCGCTGAAGGGGTGATGGTAGAGAATGAATTATCCACCTAGACTTCAGGATTGTTAGGAAAAAAAAAAACAGAAGATTTGAAATAAGAAATAAAAGATGAAATCTGAGAATATATTTAGGTAACATCTCATGGCTAATAAAGGTAATATTAGAGATAAACACTTGGTTTTGATGCTTAAAAGGGAGTGTCTGAAATCTAGAAAGAGACAGAGAAATCCAGAGTTAAGATAAACAGACTCCTCCACAACACATGTACACATATACACGTGCGTGTGCACACACACACACACACAGAGTATTTTTTACATTATTTATTTTGAGTTTTCAACATGCATTTTTATAAAATTTTGAGTTCTAAATTTTTCCCACATGCCTCCTCTCCCCCTTCCTCAAAATAGCATGCAATCTGATATAGGCTATATATGTATGATCACATTAAACGCATTTCCACATTAATCATGTTGTGAAAGAAGAATCACAACAAATGGGAAAAATCATGAGAAAGAAAAAAACAAAACAAAAAAGAGAGAGAGAAAGAGAAAATAGTATGTTTCAATCTGCATTCAAACTCCACAATTCTTTTTTTAGATATGGATAGCATTTTCCATCATGACTCTTTTGGAATTGTTTGAGATCTGTGCGTTGATCAAAAGAGCTAAGTCTAACAAAGTTGGTCATTGCACAATGTTGCTGTTACTGTGCACAGTGTTCTCCTGGTTCTGCTCACTTCACTCAGCATCAGTTCATGAAAGTCTTTCCAGGCTTTTCTGAAGTCCTCCTGCTCACTATTCCTTATGTAACAACAGTATTCCACTCATATACAACAACTTGTTCAGGAACTCCCAAGTTGATGGGTATGCCCTTGATTTTCAATTCTTGGCCACCACAAAAAGAACTGCCATAAATATTTTTGTACATGTGGGTCCTTTTCCCTTTTTATAATCTCTTTGAGATACAGACCTAAAAGTGGTATTGCTGGGTCAAAGGATATGCACAATTTTATAGCCCTTTTGTCATAGCTCTGAATTGTTCTCCAGAATGGTTAGATCAGTTCACAACTCTACCAACGATGACTTAGTATTCAAATTTTCCCACATTTTCTCCAAAATTTATCATTTTCCTGTTTTATTATGTTAGCCAATCTGATAGGTATGATGTGGTACCTCAGAGGTGTTTTAATTTGCATTTTGCTAATCAATAGTGATTTAGAGCATTTTTTTTATGTGACTATAGATAGCTCTAATTTCTCCATCCAAAAACTACCTGCTCATATCTTTTGTCCATTTATCAATTGGGGAATGACTTGTATTTTTGTAGTTCTGACTCAGTTCTCCACCTATATTTTAGAAATGAGGCCTTAATCAGACACTGGCTGTAAAAATTGTTTCCCATCTTTCTGTTTCTCTTCTAATCTTGGTTGCATTGGCTTTGTTTGTGGAAAACTTTTTCAATTTAATATAATCAAAATTATCCAGTTTGCATTTCATAGTGCTCTCTATTTCTTATTTGGTCCTAAATTCTTCCCTTCTCCATTCATCTGACAAGTAAACTATTTCTTGCTCTCTTAATTTCCTTATAGTTTAACCCTTAGTATATAGTGCAAGATGTTGGTCTATGCCTAGTTTCTCCTACAATGTTTTTTAGTTTTCCCAGCAGTTTTTGTAAAATAGTGAGTTCTTATCCCAGAAGCTAAAGTATATGAATTTATCAAATAGTAGATTAAGATAATCATTGACTGCTGTGTATTGTATATCTAACCTATTCCAATGATCACAGTTATGATTACTATGTCTTTTTCTCCATTCTATTTTCCCTCCTCTTTAAACTTTTCTCTCTCTTTTCACCCTTTCCCTACTCACCAGTGTTTTACTTCTGACCACCAGTTCCCTTAATCTCCCCTTTCTTCTATCAGACCTCCTACCTTTTCTTTCCTCTTTCCCATACTACTTCTTCCCTTCTTTCTTCCCTGCCTTCTCTCTACCCCCTCTCTTTTCTTTTCCCTTTGCCACCCTACTTCCCTATAGAATGTGATAGGTTTCTATAACCAATTAAATGTGTATATTATTCCCTCTGAGCCAAATCTGATGAGAGGAAGGTTTAAACAATGCTCATCCTCCTCCCTTTTTTCCCTCTGCTACAGTAGGTTTTTATACCTCTGTGATGTAATTTATTCTATTCTGCCTCTCCTTTTCCTGTTCTCCCAGTATAATACTATTTTTCCACCCCTTAATTAATTAATTAGTTTTATCATAACATCAAATTCATCTTATTCCCATACCATATATATATATATATATATATATATATATGTACATCCCTTCTAAATGCCACAATAAAGATACAGTTCTCAAGAGTTACAAGTATCAATTTCTCATACAGGAATGCAAACAGTTTGACTTTATTGAATATCATCTTTTTTTTTTCTTTCCTGTTTACCTTTTTATGTTTCTGTTGAGTCTTGAATTTGAAGATCAAATTTTCTGTTCATTTCTAGGATTTTTCTTAAGATCAGAAATAATTGAAAGTCCTCTATGTCATTGAATATCCATCTTTTTGTCTGAAAAATTGTACTCAAGGACTTCTGATTCCGGAAGCCAAGATGGCAGAGTAAAAAGGTAGTTGCTCTCAACCTCCCCTATCAACCTCTGAAAATCCAGAAAATATCACCCCAGAAAAAACCCTGGAACAGCTGAACCAGAAGAAAAATGGGATGCAGCATTGTAGTAGCCCAGGTAGCTAAAGGGATTAACAGGAAAGGCCCCTTTTACCCTAGGGGAATGGGAGCAGTACAAAAAAGGAGTCACCCAGCAAGCTAGTGGAAAGACCCACTTTAGTACACCAGGAGGAGATTCTGGTACCTTGGTATTCTACAGCAAATGGATCTGCCAGTGCCTCAGCAAAAATAAGGGAAGCAGCACTACAAAGGGCTCCAGACAGATAAGCACTCAGCAGCATTCGTCTGAAAGGAGCTGAAGAAAGCAACCTAGAGGTGCCCAAAAGTTCCATCCTTGTTGATTCCAGCCCAACACCAGGTAAGCTGTCAGAATCCTACAGCCTCCAACTGCCAATCAGGAGGAGATCCTGAAGCCCAGGTGGTCAAACAGGCAAACACCAACAGCTGTACCTCTGAGTGCCTCAGTGAGAGTGGGGTAACTGGTGGAAACCAGCTCAGAAAACCACCAGGTGCTGTGAGGGATTGTCTGATGTTGGCTACATGCCACGTGGCAATTGTGGCAAGATGGGGCAGGGACAAGATATTAGGAAGTAACCGGAGCTTACACTCCCGAGGCAGGGGGCTGTGCCATGTGGAGTTGTGGTGAACTGGGGAAGGAACAGGATACGGGGAAGTAGCCGGAGCATGTGCTCCTGAGGCAGGGGGCTGTGCCACGTGGGAGTGGGACGGCAGAGAATGAGCTCCCTTTGTCACGTCCTCTCCCTTGGTGCAGGGCTAACCCCAGACATCCCCTTCCGGTATCTGATCCTACAATCATTTTCTGGTAGACGGGCTGAGGAGGAGGGGCTAGGAAGGCATATAGGGACGGTAGGGGTCAGAGCTCCCTCTCTTGCTCTTGCTCCTGCTCTTGCTTTCCTGCTTGGCCTTGCTGTGATGGCCTCTGAATAAAGTTCGAGTGTTCGCACCTCCTGATCGGCTCATCTCTGTGTTTATCTGGGTGGGCTCTGAAGACTGGTAAGTATGACCTTGGCATCCTGCTCCTGTTAGAAGGAGAGTGCACGGCGCAACCAGCACAAGGTGCCTTGGCATTCTACAGCAAATAAGTCTCCCAGTGCCTCAACAGAAATAAGGGAGGCAGCACTGCAAGGGGCCCCAGGCAGATAAACACCTGGCAGCACTTATCTAAAAGGAGCTACATAAAGCTAAAAGAAAGGAAAAGTAGGCAACCTAGATTTGCCTGAAAGTCCCAGCCTTGCTGATTCCAGCCCAACACCAGATAAGCTGACAGAACCCTACAGCCTCCAATTGCCAACATAAG
This sequence comes from Vombatus ursinus, assembly GCF_900497805.2. Classification (NCBI taxonomy): domain Eukaryota; kingdom Metazoa; phylum Chordata; class Mammalia; order Diprotodontia; family Vombatidae; genus Vombatus; species Vombatus ursinus. The sequence goes on along the minus strand of NW_020954552.1, from coordinate 10,397,517 downwards.
AGGCCCGAGCACACAAAGCCAGTGACCAAGACCTAGGCTCCCAACACAAAAAGCTTGGGTCAGTGCCCTCTGCTCCCCAGCAGGAGAGCTTAATCTCTTTAAAGGCCAGGGAATAAAGAAACACCATGAGTAAAAAGAAATGTATGATAGATTCATATTATGAGAAAAGTGAAGATCAAGACAGAAATTCTGAAGAGGTCAACACTGTCATCAAACCCATTTCAGCAACATGAAAAGGGAATATGAACTGGTCTGAAGCCCAAAAAGCCTTCTTAGAAGAACTCAAGAAGGATTTTAAAAGTCAAATGAGAGAGGTAGAGGAGTGCTTTCAAAGTACAATTGGCCAATTCAAAAAAAAGTACACTGAAGAAAACAAGTCCCTAAAACATACAATTGGCCAACTGGAAAACAAGTACACTGAAGAAAACAAATCCCTTAAAAATAAGTTTGGCCAACTGGAAAAAAAGTACACTGAAGAAAATAAAGCCTTTAAAAATACAATTGACCAATTGGACAAGAAAGAACAAAATCTAACAGAGGAAAACAATATGTTAAAAATTAGAATTGAACAAATGGAAACTAATGACTCTATGAGAGAGCAAGAATCAGTCCAACAGAAACAAAAAAATGAAAAAATAGATGAAAACATAAAATACCTCATGGGTAAAACAACTGACCTGGAAAATCGATCCAGGAGAGACAATTTTAAAATTATAGGCCTACCTGAAAGTCATGATGAAAAAAAGAGCCTGGGCAATATCCTTCAGGAAATCATAAAGGAAAACTGGCCTGAAGTCCTAGAACCTGAAGGTAAAATAACTATAGAAAAAATCCACCGCTCCCTACCTGAAGGAAATCCCAAATTGAAAATGACAAGGAATATAATAGCTAAATTCCAAAATTACCAGATTAAAGAGAAATTATTGCAAGCAGCCAGAAAGAAACAATTTAAATATCATGGAACCACAGTCAGGATTACACAGGACCTTGCAGCCTCTATGTTAAAATACCATAGGGCATGGAACATGATATTCTGTAAGGCAAAGGAGCTTGGAATGCACTACCCAGCAAAAATGAGCATGATTTTTCAGGGAAGGAGATGGATATTCAATGAAATACAGGACTTTGAAACCTTCCTGATCAGAAGACCAGAGCTCAACCAAAAATTTGATCTTCAAGTACAAGATTCAAGAGAGACATAAAAAGGTAAATGGGACAGAAAGACACAATATGTTCTTAATAAGGGCAAAATGTTTACATTCCTACAAGAGAAGATGACACTTGCAACTCTTGAGAACTGTATTGTTATTATACCATGTTAAAGGAGTGTACATAAAAGGAGGTGGATATAAGTTGACTTTGATGTAAAGATAAAAAAAAATTTAATCAAATGGGTTAAATGGATCCAAGTAAGTGGATTAGTCTGAACTAAGAAAATGTACTGAGAAAGGAGGAGGCAGACAAGGGTAAATTACATTACAGGAAAAGACACAAAAACCTATTAGAACAGAGGTAAAAAAGGGAGGGGGATAAGCATTGTTTGAACCTTACTGTCGTCAGATTTGACTGAAGAAGGGAATAACATAATCAGTTAGGTATAGAAATCTAACTTGCACTATAGGTAGTAGGAGGGGAAAGCGGAAAGAAAAAGGAAGGGGGATAGAAGGGAGGGAAGAAGCAGTAAGGGTAAAGGTGAAGAAAAGGGAAAGGGATAATAGAAGGGAGGTGGGACTGAAGGAGGCACTGGTCAAAAGCAAAACACTAGTGAGGGGGAGAAAGGAGAAAGGAGAAAGAGAAGGATAAACAGAAGGAAAAAAAGGATGGAGAAAAAGACACAGATAGTAATCATAACTGTAAATGAGAATGGGATGAACTCTCCCATAAAATAGAAGTGTATAGCAGAATGGATTAAAAACCATAATCCTACAACATGTTGTTTACAGGAAACACATTTGAAAAAGAGTCACATATACAGGGTAAAGGTAAAAGACTGAAGCAAAATATATTACGCTTCAGCTGAAGTAAAAAAAGCAGGGGTACTTAGAGAATCCCAGAGAATCAAGTAAAAAACTACTTGAAATAATAAACAACTTTAGCAAAGTTGCAGGCTGTAAAATAAACCCACATAAATCATTGGCATTTCTATGTACTACCAACAAAGCCCAACAGCAAGAGATAGAAAGAGAAATTCCATTCAAACTTACTGTAAACATTATAAAATATTTAGGAGTCTACCTCCTGAAACAAATCCAGGAACTCTGGACATAAATACAAAACACTTTTCATGCCAATAAAATCAGATCTAAATAATTGGAAAAACATCAGTTGCTCATGGGTAGGCCAAGATAATATAATAAAAATGACCATTCTACCTAAGCTAATTTACTTATTCAGTGTCATGCCAATGAAACCACCAAAAAATTATTTTATAGAGTTAGAAAAAATAATAATAAGGTTGATTTGGAAAAACAAAAGGTCCAGAATATCAAGAGAACTAATGAAAAGAAATGCAGGGGAAGGTGGCCTAGCCATTCCAGATCTTAAATTGTATTATAAAGCAGCAATCATCAAAACTGCTTGGTACTGGCTAAGAAATAGAGTGGTGGATCAGTGGAATAGGTTAAGTATGCAAGACACAGTAGTCAATGACTATAGTAAACTATTATTTGATAAACCCAAAGACCCCAGCTTCTGGGATAAGAACCCACTCTTTGAAAAAAAAAAACTGCTGGGAAAACTGGAAAAGAGTATGACAGAAACTAGGCATAGACCAAAATCTCACACCATATACCAAAATAAAGTCAAAATGGGTACATGATTTATATATAAAATCTGATACTATAAGCAAACTGAGAAAGCAAAGAATAGTTTACATGTCAGATCTGTGGAGAACAGAAGAATTCAAACAAGAGATAGAGAACATTACAAAAAGCAAAATAGATAATTTTGATTAGACTAAATTGAAAAGTTTTTGCACAAACAAAGCCAATGCAACTAAGATTAGAAGGAAGGTAGAAAATTGGGAAAGAATTTTTACAACCAGTCTCTCCAATAAGGACCTCATTTCTGAAATATATAGAGAATTAAGTCAAATTTAAAAGAATAAAAGCTGTTCCCCAATTGATAAATGGTCACAGGATATGAACAGACAGTTCTCAGATGAAGAAATTAAAGCCATCTATAGTCATATGGAAAAATGCTCTAAGTCACTCTTGATTAGAGAAATGCAATCAAAAGAACTCTGAGGTACCACATCACACCTATCAGAATGGCCAACATGACAAAACAGGAAATGATAAATGTTGGATAAGATGTGGGAAAATTGGAACACTAATGCATTGTTGGTGGAGTTGTGAAATGATCCAACCATTTTGGAGAGCAATTTGGAACTATACCCAAAGGGGTATCAAAATGTGCATACCCTTTGACCCAGAAATAGCACTACTAGGGCTATATCCCAAAGAGATCACACAAATGGGAAAAGGACCTATATGTACAAAAATATTCATAGCAGCTCTTTTTGTGGTGGCAAAGAATTGGAAGTTGAGAGGATGCCCATCAATTGGGGAATGGCTGAGCAAGTTGTGGTATATGAATGTGATAGAATATTATTGTGCTATAAGAAGTGATGAACAGGCTGACTTCAGAAAAAAACTGGAAAGACTTGTATGGTCTGATGCTGAGTGAAGTGAGCAGAACCAAGAGAACATTGTACACAATGACAGCCTCGTTGTGTGACAACTAATATTGATAAACTTAATCCTTCCTGGCAATATGAGGATCTAAGACAGCTCCAGAGGCCCTGTGATGGAAAATGCTATCCACACCCAAAGAAAGAACTATGGAAGCTGAATTGTTATTATTTTTCTCTTCTGTTGAGTTTTGTTTCCTCTTTCTGATGGTTCCTCCTATTGGTTTTAATTTCTACTTACATCACTAATGTGAAAATATGTTTAATATGAATATAAATGTATAGTCTATATCAGATTATGTGCCATCTTGGGGAGGGTGGTGGGGAGGAAGGGGGAGAAAAATTTTAACCTCAAAAGCATATGGAAGTGATTATTGATAAATCAAAATACACTAATAAAAAAAATTTAAAAAAAGGTTGTACTCAATTTTCTGAATATTTGATCCTTGGTTGCAATCCAAGCTCCTTTTACTTTTGGGATATTATATTTTACAACCTACTATCCTTTAATGTAGAAGATGCTAAGTCCTGTGTAATTCTGACTGTGATTCCACAGTATTAAAATTTTTCTTTCTGGCTGCTTGCCATAGTTTCTCCATGATCTCATAATTGTGGAATTTGTCTACAAATTCTTTGGAGTTTTCATTTTGAGGTCTCTTCCAGGAGGTAATCTTTCAGTGCCTATTTTACCCTCTGGTTCTAGGACATCAGGGCAGTTTTCCTTGATAATTTCTTGAAAGACGCTGTCTAGGGTCTTGTTTTGATTGTGGCTTTCAGGTAGACCAAAAATTCTTAAATTATCTCTCCTGCATCTGTTTTCTAGGTCAGTTGTTTTTCCAATGAAATATTTTACATTTTCTTCTATGTTTTCATTCTTTTGATTTTGTTTGACTGATTCCTGATGTTTCATAGAGTCATTCACTTCCACTTGCCCAATTCTAGTTTTTAACGAATTGTTTCCTTCAAATAGCTTTTGTACCTTGTTTTCCATTTGGTCAATTCTACTTTTTAAGGACTTATTCTCTTTAGTGATTTTTTTCAACCTTCTCTTCCATTTAGCCAATTCTACTTTTTAAGGAATTGTTTTCTTCAGTGGATTTTTTTTGTCATTTGGTGAATTGTAATTTTTAAGGAATTGTTTTCTGCATTCAGTTTTTATCTTTCCTTTTTCAAGTTGTTGACTCTCACATATCTCTTACTTCTTTTCCAAATTTTTCTTCGATCTCTCTTATTTGACCTTTAAAATATATCTTGAGCTCTTCTGGGAAAGGATTTTGGGCTTGAGAAAAGTTCATATTCCCCTTTGAGGTTTCAGATATAGGTATATTGACAATGTTGTCTTCTTCTGTGTTTTGATCTTCCCTGTCACCATATAATTCTCTATGACCAGTGTTCCTTTTTGCTTTTTCCTCATTTGTTTGCCTATTTCCTGGCTTTTAAAATTGAGCTCTCCTGTTGGAGCACAGGAGTTACTATTCCAAGCTTATTTTGCTGGGATCAAGGGGCCTGGTCACTAGCTTTGTGTGCTGGGACCTCAGGTGCCAGTCACTGGAGGATATAGGTGTCTGGTAGCTTACTGAGTGCTGGGCTGCAGTCCTAGTGGTGGTGTCTGGTCTGTGCTGAGGTCAGGTGATGTTTTTCTGTGTATGTTGGGGCTCCACCAAAGTATGGGGAGGTCTAGCTTCTGGAAGACATCTGTCTGCCATGGTCTGTGATGAAGCAAGTGGAGGTCCATTGCTGGAGGACTCCTGCTTACCTTGAATTACAAGCATGGTAAAGTCTAGCTGATGGAAGATGCCCTCCCAATGGGGCTATGCTGAAGCACATGGAGTTCTGCTTGCTGGAGGACCCATGCCCTCCTTGGGCTGGAAGCACAGACAAGTTCAACTCCTGGAAGATGTCTGCCCACCCATGGTTGTGCTGAAGCATAGGGAGCTTTGGCTGCTAGAAGATGCCTGCCTGCCTACAGCTGCACCAGCACACATGGTGGTTCTCTGAGCTGGAGTCTACTGGTTCCTGTGGCTGTGCTAAGGCATGGTGAGGAGACTTTTGCCTGCTCTATCACTTTGAGGCCCAGGATCTCCTGTTTGTTTGTTGAGGTGGAGCCTGCCACCGGGTTATTGGTATGCTTCCTTTCCTGGACTGTGCTCCCCTTTAACCCAAGTGATACAACCTTTATTTTCTTATCCTTTAAGTTTCCTGTATCAAAAGACTGCTCAACCCCATATTTCTGCTGACTCCGCTCTTCCAAGATCTATTCTGGGTGGTTGTTTTATGGGTGTTTGGGAATGAGAATGGGAGAGGGACAGTGATGTGCTACTCACTCCTATATCTATCTTTGCTTCTGGGGGTCAATGAGCTGAGTCTTGAAGGAAGTAAGATCAACCAGGAGGTAAAGGTGATGAGAACAGCATTCCAGGCATGGGGGACAGCCAATAAAATGGCAATGAATCAGGGTTTGGAGCACCTGTATTGGGAACTGCAAGAAGACCAAGTTGGCTCAATTCTAGAACATGTGCCAGGGAAAAACTATAAAAAAGATTATACAGGAAGGAAGGGACTTAGTTGTAAAGGGTTTTAATTTCCCAAAAGAGGGTTTTATATTTGATCCTGAAAATGATAAGGAACCATTGGAGTTTACTGGGTAGGATTAGGATGAAATGGTTAGAATTTTGCAGCTAGATTTGATTAAGGAGAAGCTTGACATTGGAAGAACCAATTAGGAGGTTATTGAAATAGTCCAAGTGACAGGTAATTTGGGTCTGCAACAGGATGGCATCTGTGTGACTAGAGATAATGGTACATATAGAAGGATGCTTTGAATATAAAAATGAGACTTGCTAGGATTGGATACCTTCGGCAAATTACTGTGGGGAGTCAAGGATGACACTAAAACTTTGAACATGGATGACTAGAAGGAGGGTATCTTCAAGATTAATATAGAAGTTCAGAAGAGAGTAGAGCTTTGGCAGAAAAAAACCCCCAACAAATTATGTTTTGAACATATTGAGCTTGAGATGCTTAAAGGACAGTCAGTTCAAGTAACCTAAGAAGTAGTTGGTAATGTGAAACTAAACTCAGAAGAGAGAGTAGAAATTAATATACAGATCTGGGAATTATCTAAATAGAAACCATAACTGAACCTATGGGAGCTGATAAGATAGCCAAGTAAGATAATAGAAGAGATGAGGGCCTAGGACAGAATTTGGGAAGACACTCACAGTTCCAATGGATATAAACTGGAAGAATTTCCAAATGACATTACAAATGAGATAATACGTAGTAGAAAAAGTAGTAGTAAGCATTGTTAAAAAAAACAACTAGAGAGGAAAGAATATACATAAGAAGGTGTTGAGCTATAGAACTCTGGACAAGTCAAGGATAAATGCTAAGAGAAGTTAATGAAAATAGGCCTTGAAATCATTGTTAACTTTTGGAAAATAATAAAATTAGTTAAACGATGCCTGAAGCCAAATTTTAGGAGATTTAGATCCCTTTGTTTATATTATTAGCTATATTTTCTTTTTTTTTTTTTGATCTGGTTCTAAGATACATACATGCATGCCTAAACAAACACATACACACACACACACATATTGTGTGTGTGTGTGTGTGTGTGTGTTTGGAGAGAGAGAGAGAGAGAAGAGACTGACTCAGTTGGGTATAGAAAATAGAATTGTTACATATGAGAAAATGAGTCAAAATTTGTATATCTACTGGTACATAAATGCCTTTTGACCACGAAACTTTTAAAACCAAGTGTAAATTAGGACACACTTTTTAATACTTTCAAACATACAGTCCTTATAGATCGTTGTTAATGATTTTCATATTCCTATCCCCCTCACTCTTCCTAACAACATTTTCTTTTATCAATAAATATGCATATTACAATTCTGAGTAAAGGCCATTGATATGACAATGTGCTATACATAAGTTTGAAGTTTTGTTTGATTCGATATTTTATAAGTATTAAGTAGTTAACCATTAAATACTATAAAATAACATTTTTTTATATCTTCTTCAGCTTCTGTACACTTTTAATGTATAATCATAGTATCACAGATCTAGAGTTGAACGTTACCAAAGGACTTTAAACATAGAACTGGAAGGCCACTTGATTCAATCTTCTGATTTTACAGATGAGTAAATGAGGACTGCAAGGCTAAGTGATTCATACAATGTCACAAAGTTATTAAACAAGAGAAGCAGGATTTGAGGCCAATTTTCCTGACTCCACCTGTCCACTGATCATTTTAGCAGTTGTTAGGGCTTTTTTTTTTTCTTTTGTCCTTTGGAGTACTTGCCAACGTGTTTTTAGAAATAACTCCGTTTCGCAAAATAAATAAATAAATAAATAAATCAGATCTAAATAATTAGAAAAAATATCAGTTGCTCATGGGTAGGCTGAGCTAATACAATAAAAATGACAGTTCTATCTAAGCTAATTTACTTATTCAGTTCCAAACCAATCAAACTACCAAAAACTTCTTTTATAGAGCTAGGAAAAATAACAAGAAAATTCATCTAGAAGAAAAAGAAAAGTTGAGCATATCAAGGTAATTAATGAAAAGAAATGCAAGGGAAGGGGGCCTAGCTGTACCAGATCTTAAACTGTATTATAAAGCAGCAATCACCAAAACTACTTGCTACTGGCTAAGAAATAAAGTGGTAGATCAGTGGAATAGGTCAGGCATGCAAGACACAATAGTCAATGACTATACTAATCTACTGTTTGATAAATTCAAAGACTCCAGCTTCTGGGATAAGAACTCACTATTTGACAAAAACTACTGGGAAAACTGGAAAATAGTATGGCAGAAACTAGGTATAGACCAACATCTTACACCCTACACCAAGATAAAGTCAAAATGGATATATGATTTAGATATCAAAGCTGATACTATAAGCAAACTAGGCGAGCAAAGAATAATTTACTAGTCAGATCTATGGAGAAGGAAGAATTTATGACCAACCAAAAGACAGAGAACATTATGAAATGCAAAATGGATGATTTTGATTATATTAAGTTGAAAAGTTTTTGCACAAAGATATACAATGTAACCAAGATTAGAAGGTAAACAGAAAGCTGAGAAACATTGTTTACAACTAGTGTCTCTGATAAAGACCTCATTTCTAAAAAATGTAAAGAACTGAGTCAAATTTATAAGAACACAAGTGATTCCCCAATTGATAAATGGTCAAAGGATGTGAACAAGCAGTTTTCAGATGAAGAAATAAAAACTATGTATAGTCATATGAAAAATGCTCTAAATCACTATTGATTAGATAAATGCAAATCAAAACAACTGTGAGGCACCAAATCACACCTATCAGATCAGCTAACCTGAAAAAAGAGGAAAATGATAAATGTTGGAGAATGGGAACACTAATACATTGTTTTTGGAGTTGCGAATTGATCCAACCATTCTGGAGAGCAATTTGGAACTATGTCCAAAGGGCTAGAAAACTATAAAACTGTGTATACCCTTTGACCCAGAAATATAACTTATCAGGCTGTATCCCAAAGAGATCATACAAATGGGAAAAGAACCTCTATGTACAAAAATATTTATAGTAGCTCTTTTTATGGTGGCCAAGAATTGGAAATTGAGGGAATACCCATTAATTGGGGAATGGCTGAACAAGTTGTAATATGTGAATGCGATGGACTACTACTGTGCTACAAAAAATGATGAACAGGTGGACTTCAGAAAAACCTAGAAAGACTTATATGAATTGATGCTAGGTGAAGTGAGCAGAGCCAGAAGAACACTGTACACAGTAACAGCCACATTGTGCAATGACTAACTTTCATAGACTTGGCTCTTCTCAGCAATGCAAGGATCTCCCAAAGAATCATGATGGGGAATGCTATTCACATCCAGAGAAAGAACTATGCAGTCTGAATGCAGATCAAAACATACTATTTGAACTCTTTTTTGTTGTTGTTTTGTTTTCTTTCTTCTTTCTTGTGGTTTCTCCCATTGGTTCTAATACTTCTTTACAACATGACTAATGTGAAAATATGTTTAATATGAATGTATATGCAGAGCCTATATCAGATCGCACACTAATTTGGGGATGGATGAGGGGAAGAAAGGGAAGAAAGTTGAAAACTCAAAAGCTTATGGAAGTGAATTTTGAAAACTGAAAATTAATTAATTAATTAAAAATAAAGAAGAAAGAACTCCAAATCACGCCATATTCTACATCTCTTCTCAGATTTTATGACTAGTAACCTATAGCATGAAAATATAATCATAAAGCAACATATGATAGTCAATATAATTTAATATTTTTGCTTTTTGCCTATTTCTTTCTCCTTTAGATTTTTTTTGTTTTTCCGCTTTGCCTAGCAACTTTAGACATTTCCCAAAACTCAGTACTGCATATTCTTTTCTTTTGCTGCTTCATTTATTACCTAGATATTTTACTAGCTAGCTAAACATTTCTAAAATAAAGTGCATTATAGTCTAAATCTCCCCATCAGTATAAGAGATTCCACTATCTTACCATTTTACCACAATTGGAATTATAGAATCTTTTAAAATTCTTGATTTTTACCTTCCCTCCAACCCACTGAGCATGCAATATGTCATTAATTCTTATCTCTTCTTTCTCTGTAATATTGTTTTATCTTCTTCATTTTGTATTCATACCATGCTGGAAAGTTACCACAGTCTTTTTGCAAACCTCTTTTTCTCTTTTGTCTGATTATTAACATTAATCAATCAATAATTATTAACCACCTATTAAGTGACCAATACTGTACGAAAGAATATACAAATTTAACAAAATTTGGATTATTTATTTAAAAACAAAGTGGTTCTGTTTACTGTAACTTAAGTCTATCCTTACCTGAAAATGAACCCTTTGTTTCATAAAGGCATACACTAGCATGGAAATCTCTGCTGGTGATCATAATAATAGCTCATTTTTATATAGATCTTTATATCATTATCAAGTAAATTATATCACTAAATTCTCACAATAATCCTGTGAAATATATGCTACAGTAAGCATTATCCTAGTTTTCAGAAGAGGATTCTGAGACTTAGCTTACATGACTTGGTTAAGGTCACATAGCTAATAAGTCATTGTATCGAAATTACTATCCTGGTCTTCTCTCTTTAAGTCTATTCCCTTTTTCACTGTACCTCATTGTCTTCTGTTTAAAAAAAAAAAATTTAGACAACTGGGGTTAAGTGACTTGCCCGGGGTCACACAGCTGGTAAGTGTCAAGTGTTTGGTCTGAGGTCAGATTTGAACTCAGGTCCTCCTGACTTCAGGGCCTATGCTCTATCCAATTAGCCACATAACTGTCCCTTTAATTTCTTTTACAGCCCCAGTGTGAGCTATGTATGAGATCAGTTAATATCTTATTTGGTGACTGGGACTCTGTAGAGTTGAAGAAATTCAATGACACATATGCTGCATTTTATAGATGTATAGAAAGATAGAATTTCATTTTGTTAATCAGCAAGAAAATATAATATATAATATGCCTACCATGTGACACAATATTTAGTCACTAGCTCAGTGATCTCAAGTTTTTACTATCAACTTACTCTTCCCAACTCTCCTCCATCAACTTAATTTGCATGGTTGGGTCTCCAAAATGTTTTTCTTTTCTCTCCCCTTAGGTCTCTAGGGGAAACCCTAAGTGGTTTGGTGGTGATTTTCTATTACTATAGCTCAGAGCCCCCTTCTATTGTGCTGCCACCATTGACTATTAGTTGATATTAATCAGTCATCTAGACACAATTAGATGTTAGTTAGATGCACTTAGTATAGTAAAAGCTATTTTTTATCACACCTCCCCCCACACACCAAAGTTTGAGGGCACATATTCCCACAAATATGAATATGGAATATAAGGAAAAGTGGGTTCAATCTTGACAGAGCTTATTCAGTAAAGAGGTAAAATCATAGCTCTTGATCCCTGGAAGTCCTTTTTATTCCTTTACAATCCTCATGAAGTTCCCCTTAGGTAAAATGTAGCTATCTGCTGGCTTTTGGAGAGTCCTAAAGCTGCCTTTCCTCAGGGTGTCTAGTTTGTCTTAGGCTCTTGATGTAGGTAATACTTTCAGTCACTGTAATTCTAGGGACAGTATTAGGTTGCCCACAGAAGTACCCAGTCTCTTAACCTTTCAAGTTTCATAAGGTCTGGGGAAGGAGGAAAACATAGTTTGCCCTCTTGGTCTAGTAATTATATCTCAGGATCCTGAAACAAATTTCTCCTCTAGGATGATTAGATACATGAATCCTAAAATTTGAACTGAATTGTTAATTTATAGAAACCCTACAAGCCATGAAGAATCTTCTCATCCAATTCCAATATACTTCCTTTCATTAAAAGGTTTGAAATACTTTAGAACTTCCCAGCTTGATTAATTAGTTTATTCATACTTTGCTTAATGCCTTTTATGGAATGATTAATTGAAAACAGGTGTTCTAATTTGAAAAAAGTATCATATTTTGAGTAGCTTGTTAGTTACATTAAGTGGGGATGGGGGATTGATCAATTCACTGATTCACTCAGCTCCTCCCATTGTGTTTTCTGTTACATAAACTGTTCTAGTGTGAATGTATAAGTTTACCATTCTAGTGAGCAGTACATTTTCAAACAACTGGGCAAAGAAACTTGATAACCATGTTCTGAATTATAGCCTGGGGGTTGATTTAAAATGCTTCTAGGAATTATTAGAATAAGTATATCCACAGCTCTTGACAGTGTCTTGTCTCCTGTATCTGGGAAATCCTCTAATTCAGTCTCTACCTTATTTGTTCATATATATGTAACACACACACACACACACACACACACACACACACACACACAAAAGCAATGTTTTCTTTCCTTGAAAACCTTCAATGAAGGGAGTCATTTTTCTTCAACATATCAAATATTTGAACAACAATATTTTGCTACTTATATATGAGTGCTTTATCCAAATATATCCCAGAACTTCTTCCCAGTACTATAGGAGAATAAAGGTGGCAGTACTAGCATCCAGGGCTAATTTCTGTGTCATGGGATGAAACAATAGATGCAAAGTAGAAACTCAAAGCAATGCAAGGAGGCTGATTAGTCTCCTGGCTTTCCTACTAGTTGATAAGATTTTTGAAAGCTGCCTGTCTCAACTACGTGGTCCAAAATTGTCTCCATACTGGAATGCCAATTGACTACTGTCCAGGCTTGGAAAACCCCACATTGGAGTCTAATCTTTTGCTATAATATCAGTTTTCCTATCACTCCTCCCAGAGAAAGCTGTAACAGCAGTGATCATCCATAGCCATTGCCAATACATGCTATCCACACCCATACACTGTCTCCCAGGAAAATCTTCTATAAAAAGGGGGAAATAGAAAAAAAAAAAAAAAGATTGGCATGTACAATGTACAAAATCTCACCACATATCTCAGTTCTCTCTCTTAACTTTGTCCTATAGTAGATGCCAGTTTTTCCAGTTCTACTTTTTCCTCTGATGAGGGATGGAGGGTGGAATGCCAAATGGACAGTACTAGAAGCACTTTATTATTTCTCTTTCTGTTTCCAATCTGCCATCTGTCTGGGACCTGGTTCATAATAAATATCTGAGGGCAGGGGGAAATAGAGCATAACTACTAGTTGCATTTGCCCTATAAACAGTGCTAGAGTTACACCTATGTGTGAATCTTGGCTCCAAAATTTTCTGCATGATTAGAGGTCAGTGACTTAATGTTAGCCTGTAATTCTCAATTTTCTCATTTGTAAAATAAGAGTAGTAATATTTGTACCACTTGCTTTTCAGGGATGTTTTGCAAAAATATTTTACAAAGGCAATGCTCTGTATAAATGAGAGTTATTTTGATTGTGCAATAGACACATATTTGTATTTGTCTTCTCTTCTTTAGGGACAGGTAGATAACTCAGTGGAAAGAATACTGGGCCTGGAATCAGGAAGATCTGAGTTCAAATTCAGCCTCAGACATTTACTAACTGTGTGACTCTGGGCAAGACAACCTATTTAATCTTGGTTTGCCTTAATCCACTGGAGAAGAAAATAGTAAAACCCTTCCAGTATCTTTGCCAAGAAAATTTCACAAATAACACTGGTGTATTATGGTCCATGGGCCAGAAAAGGTTGGACATGACTGAATAACAATTTCTTTTCCTTATCTCTTTTTTAAATTGGAAACGGATCCTCTCTCTTCCTCATAATTCTCCATGGTTAACTGATGAGTCTGTTCATGATTAATCTACATGTGCTAACTAATTATATCCATATAATAATCATATTTTTTCTTTTGATGGAAGTTTAGGGAATTGTAGAAATATTTTTACACTCTTTCATATCCAGCTGTTATGTTTTAACTTAAAGAGCTTTTCATTATTATTATTGACTAGATTTTCACTGCACAAATAATTTGTTAAAGATTTTGCAGCTATAAGATGAGTCTTATGAGGGCAACAGACCGACAAGTTATTTTCTTCCTTAAATTAAACATTAGATGCATTTTTAGTATCATAATTAACAACACTTGCCCCACAAAGTATAGAAAAGAGTTAACCCTGACAAATGATGGGATCTTGCTGGTTCATATTTTTAAAATGGAGAAAGAATGGTTGTATTACTTAAATATGGTTACCAAATCTTGGCATTAGGTCAAAATGTGCATAGATGGTTGAACTAGTTGAACAAGGGTTATAGCCAAGGCAAATCTAATAAATGAGTTTTCCAGATAGTGTTCTTTGAGGATACATATGAAAAACATACCCAGCTGTACCCTGATGCCACAAATTCTGTAACCATCAGAATTTCATGCACTTCTAAGATCTCCACAAAAAGGAGGAGAAGGGGACTCTCAACTTTCCTCTAAGCATTCAGCTTAATAACACATTGAATAGAGAACAAATATTATTTATCAGACAAAGAATTTTTACATCTCGTACTTGAACCCATAAACAACCAAAACAATTATCTTTCCCTCTCCAGTGAGCCCCACTTCCCCCAATGAGATTTATAATACTATTCTATAGTTAAGTTCCCCATTTTCCATAACAGGAAAGGATTTAGTTTTGCTAGATTCAAGCAAGTTAGTTTTTCCTGTGTTTTCCAGCTACCCAAGGGACCTATGTAATCTTAATTTCTCTGTCCTTCTTGGCCCCCAAATGTCTGACCTAGGATCAAGATGGTGGAGTAGAAGCAGTGACTTGCTTGAGCTCTCCCCCAAACCCCTCCAAATACCTATAAAAATGGCTCTAAATAAATTCTAAAGCAGCAGAACCCACAAAAAGACAAAGTGAAACAAATTTGCAGCCCAACACAACCTGGATGGTTGATTGGAAAGGTATATCATGCCAGGCTGGGAGAGGAGCACAGTTTGGTGTGGGCACACAGGCCTCAGCAAACCTGGAGCAGGCGTCAGAAGGCTGACTAATGGGCAGTTGTGGCAGTTTCCAGAACTCTCAACCCACAAACACCAAAGACAACTTAGAAGGTCAGTGGGAAAAATCTGTGGCTATGGTGAGAGAGAGAAATGTGGTGGTCTCAGCTCCAGTCCCTGGGTTCAGCCCTGAGGCGGCAGTTGCCTTCTGAGCTTCAGGCCCACATACTGAGGGGGAATCAAGTGGATGATCAGAGGTGGATTTCAGGGATCTCTCTGCTGATGCAGGATTCTCTTGCTTTGCCCATGCTTGGATCTGGGTCACAGTCCTAGATGGCAGTTCTGGGGCAAAGAGGAGCACTAACTGGGTGAAGCTTGTAGTGGCGGTGGAGAGGAAATCCTCTTCAGAGTTCTAAGACAGAAGAGAGTGCTTGTGGTCACTCATAGACTGTAGCAGAGGCCAGGAAAGGAGTAAACACTTTGCCTTTGATCATAGCACCTTGGAAGAACTGAAAATTTTCAGGTCCTTAGAAGTATCTCTGAAAACAACTGCACAAAATCCCTGAAGCTTGGGACAGTACATTCTCCACACTGGAAACATACTCCTACCTTAACAAAAGAGTTTATAACTCAAGTAATTGGCTGGAATCATGAGCAAGCAGCACAAAAAGAGTCAGACTATATTATCTTACTTTGGTGACAAAGAAGATCAAAACATACAACCAGAAGAAGACAACAAAGCCAAAGCTCCTACATCCAAAGCCTCCAAGAAAAATATGAATTGGTCTCAGGCCATGAAAGAGTTCAAAATGGATTTTGAGAAGCAAGTAAGAGAAGTAGAGGAAAAACTGAGAGTGATGCTAAAGGAGACCCAAAAAAATACTGAAGAAAATAACAGCTTAAAAAATAGCCTAACCCAAGTGGCAAAAGAGGTCCAAAAAGCCAATGAGGAGAACGGTGCCCTAAAAAGTAAAACTGGCCAAATGAAAAAGGAAGTCCAAAAGCTTACTCAAGAAAATACTTTCTTAAAAATTAGAATGGAGCAATTGGAAGCTAATGACTTTATGAGAAATCAAGGCACTGTAAAACAAATTCAAAAGAATAAAAAAAATAGAAGAGAACATGAAATATCTCACTGGAAAAACAATTGACCTAGAAAATAGATCCAGGAGAGAGAATTTAAAAATTATTGGACTATCTGAAAGCCATGATCAAAAAAAGAGCTTAGACATTATCTTTCAAGAAATTATCAAGGAAAATTGCCCTGACATTTTAGAACCAGAAGGTCAAATAGAAATGGAAAGAATCCACTGATCACCTCCTGAAAGAGATCCCCAAAGGAAAACTACTGGGAATATTGTAGCCAAATTCCAGAATTCCCAGGTCAAGGAGAAAATATTGCAAACAGCCAGAAAGAAACAATTCTAGTATTGTGGAAACACAGTCAGGATAGCACAAGATTTAGCAGCTTCTGCATTAAGGGGCCGGAGGGCATGGAATATAATATTCCAGAGGACAAAAGAGATAGGATTACAACCAAGAATCACCTACCCAGCAAAACCAAGTATAGTCCTTCAGGGTCAAAAAATGGTCATTCAGTCAAATAGGGGACTTTCAAGCATTCTTGATGAAAAGACCAGAGCTTAATAGAAAATTTGACTTTCAAATACAAGATGCAAGTGAAACATGGAAGAGGTAAACAGGAAAGAAAAATCATAAGATACTTATTAAGGTTGATCTGTTTACATTCCTGCATGGAAAGATATTTGTAACTGAGTCCTTTGTCAGTATTAGGGTAGTGGGAGGGAAAAATATTATATGTATGTATATAGGTAGATAGATAGATAGATAGATAGATAGATAGATAGATAGATAGATAGATAGATAGATAGA
>NW_020954552.1:10361735-10380550 GCF_900497805.2 Vombatus ursinus | reverse complement strand
AGATAGATAGATAGATAGATAGATAGATAGATAGATAGATAGATAGAGGGCACAGGGTGAGTTGAAGATGAAGGGGTGATATCTGGAAAATAAAATGAAAGGGAAATATACTTAGTTTATCACAACATGACTACATATTTACTTAGATAATCACAATTTAACATTTTTCTATGTTGTATTGTAATTTTATATTTGTTAAATGTTTAGCAATTACATTTTAATCTGGTTTGAGCCACATTGGGGTGTTTTGTTGGTTATTTGAAGCCCACTTTCAGTTTAATTCCTCTACCCTAGCCAATAGCCTGCTCATCAATACCTTCATAAAATGGGACAAACAGAATTGAATCAAGTTTCCCCAGAGGTATTCATCAGATTAGACACAATCACTTCCTTACTTCTGGACCTGATCAATATATTAAAGCACACTGAGTACATTGTATTCTGTTTTGGTTTTTGACTGACATATCATGGTATTGATTCATATAGATCTTCTGTAAAACTAAAAGTTCTAGATGTTTTCCCAAAAAATAGATGTCCATCATTGTGTCATTCATTTTGGACATACAAAGTTGAATTATTAAACTTGTGTGATATTTTTACATTTATCCCAATTTTGCTTCATTCTTCTTTTCAGCTTAATGTATTAACCTTTGGAGAGTATTTAAAAAAAATCTTGTTTCTATCATCACATGAGTTAATTAATTAACCTTTCAAATTTTGTGTTATCTCTAGGATATTGATTAAAATTAAAAAAAAAAGGTTCAGGAACCAAGATGGCGGCGTAAGCAGTAGATCACTGTCTCTTTCTCATTCTCGTTCCCAAACACCTATAAAACAGCACCCCAAAACAGATCCTGGAAGAGCGAAACCAATGGAAAGATGGGGTGGAGCAGTCTTTTGTTCCAGTAGACTTAGAAGATCAAAAACTAACATCTTCATCACTTAGGTAAAAGAGGAGTGCAGTCCAGGACAGGAAGCATCCCAGCAAACCTGCGGCAGGCTCCACCTCTACAATCCATTGGGAATTCCTGAGCCCCAGAGCAGTGGAGCAGGCATTTTCTCTCACTATCCCCAATGTCTGGAATACTCTCCCTTTGCATTTCTGCTTACTGACTTCTCTGGCTTCCTTTTAAGTCCCAATTAAAATTCCATCTTCTATAGGGAGATTTTTCTAGCCACTTTCAATTCTAGTGCCTTCCTTCTGTTAATTATTTCCTATTTATCTTGTATATAGTAAATGTGAGTATGTGTATACACATATATTCATAGACATTTATATATGTATGTGCATATATACATATACATAATACATATATATATATATAGTACCCACATATATTTGTAATTTATCTCCCCTATTAAATTGTGAGCTCCTTGAGGGCAAGGATTGCCTTTTGCCTCTTTTGTATCCCTAATTCTTAACAAAATTAGTTTCTGGCACATAATAGGTACTTTAAAATGTTTATTGACAGGTTGATTGAATGACAACCTCCATTGCCTTGAGTTCACCTATCAGTATGCAATGTGCACCTGGGGTAGTGATTGAAAATTATTAACTTATACTTCTCACAGAGGGCATGTGGACACTCTTTTGCTTTCGGATCTGACTCAATTGCTCCAAATTGCTCTCATATTGGCAAGTCTATGTCCCCAGAGAAAGGCTATCACTATGTGCTTACACTCAAGTTCTCTGAGGATTCTAGGGATAACTCAATGTTGGGAAATACCCTTCCCCTACCTACCACTTTAAATCTTGAGGCTCAATCAGTGTGTTTCCATTTGCACAAAACAGACACTTAAAGTGACAATACTTTTAGATCTTAAACATAACTATATACTTAGAAATGAAGTAAAAGAAATAACATATCAGATACTCATATATTAAATTGAAAGCAAAAATAATAAATATATCACAAACTAGTGATCAATCTGGGTCACATTCTCCCTCCAATGCACCGAGTTTCTGTGGGGAAAAGTGAGCATAACTTATAGGAATCTGATTGAGATGGACATGAGAAAAGGAAACTAATACGATCTTTGTTGTTGTTTTGTCATTTTAAGTGTGTCCAACTCTGTGATTCCATTTTAGGTTTTCTTGGCAAAGATACTAGAGAGGTTTACCATTTCATTCTCAAGCTCATTTTACAAATGAGGACTCTGAGGTAAACATGGTTAAGTGACTTTCCCAGGGTGACACAACTAGTAAGTGTCTGAGGTCAGATTTGAACTCAGGTCTTTCTGACTCCAGGCCCAGCACTCTCTCCACTGTGCCATCTAGCTGCCTCTAACACAGCCTGGCTAACTCAAAACTCTGGACTATAGGCTTTAATGTCAGTGAACAATCTAGAAAAATCTGCTTAACACACAAAGCTTTCTTATGACTTCTCCTGTTGCTGTTTTTTCAAACAGCTAAGAAAGCTGCTTTTTTACTTTCTGATGGCACTCCCTCTTCCCCTATTCTTAACCCCTCCAGTTTCAGCCTTAGCCTTTCTGGTCTATTTCAGTAGCTGAAATCACAGTCTCCTAGAATGCAAAGTCTTACCTTTTAATTATAGGGTAACTCTTTGAATTTCCCTTGTGAAATCTCCAGTCTATGAAATCACCCATCTGTCCTCACAAAATAACACATTTTTTTCTTTTTTGAGCTTCACTTTCTTAAGTCTTAAAGTAGTCACAAGCAAATGATGTGAGACATCATAATTTCCTGCAACTTCAAGTTCTTAAAACCTTTTACCTTATTTCTTTGATAGCCTTTCCTCATACTCATATATTAGCAGTTTGTTAATTAAAAAAACTTTCTTTGTTCCTTTATATCATCAAAAGACCCACAAACAGCATCATTCTACACATTATACTATGTGATGTGTCTTTATTTTTTTATTAATTAATTTATTTATTTTTAGTTTTGAACATTTACTTCCACAAGATTTTGCGTTCCAAATTTTCACCTTGCCTTGTCCCTCCCCTCACCTCAAGATGGCATGCATTCTGAATACCACTCCTCCTAGTCTGCCCTCCCTTCTATCTCTCCCCCCCCTTCTCTTATCCACTTCCCTTTCTATTTTCCTGTAGGGCAGGATAGATTTCTGTACCCCATTTCCTGTATTTCTTATTTCCCAGTTGAATGTGAAAACATTTTTTAAACATGTATTTTTAAAACTTTGGGTTCCAAATTTTCTCTCTTCCTCCCTCCCTACCCACCCTCATTGAAAAAGCAAGCAACTCAATATAGGACATGTGCAGTTATGCAAAACACTTCCATATTAGACATGCTGTGAAAAACTAGCTCTATTTCCCTTAATCATATCCTGCCCTCCCCCATTTATTCTATTCTTTCTCTTAACCCTGTCCCTCCTCAGAAGTATTTGCTTCTTATTATCCCCTTTCCGAATCTTCCCTCCTCTCTATCATCACCCTACTCTCTTGTCCCCTTTCCCCGCTATTTTCCTGTAGGGTAAGACAAATTTCCATGCCCAATTGAGTGTGTATGTTATTCCCTCCTTAAGTCAAATCCTATGAGAATAAGATTCACTCATTCTGTCTCACCTTCCCCCATTTCCCCTCCACTGTAAGAGCCTTTACTATTCTGTTTTTTGTGAGATACTTTACCCCATTCTACCTCTCCCTTTCTCCTTCTCCTAGTATATTCCTCTCTCACCCCTTAATTTTATTCTCCAGATATGACCCCTTCATCTTCAACTCACCTTGTGCCCTCTATCTATCTATCTATCTATCTATCTATCTATCTATCTATCTATCTATCTATCTATCTACCTACATACACAAATATATAATTTTTTCCCTCCAACTACCCTAATACTGACAAAGGTCTCATGAGTTACAAATATCATCTTTCCATGCAGGAATGTAAACAGTTCAACCTTAATAAGTCTCTTATGATTTCTCTTTCTTGTTCACCTCTTCATGTTCCACTTTAGTCTTGTATTTGAAAGTCAAATTTTCTATTCAGCTTTGGTGTTTTCATCAAGAATGCTTGAAAGTCTTCTATTTCACTGAATGACCATTTTTTCCTCTGAAGGATTATACTCAGTTTTGCTGGGTAGGTGATTCTTGGTTGTAATCCTATCTCCTTTGCCCTCCCAAATATTATATTCCATGTCCTGTGGTCCCTTAATGTCAAAGCTGCTAAATCTTGTGTTATCCTGATTGTGTTTCCACAATACTTGAATTGTTTCTTTCTAGCTGCTTGCAATATCTTCTTCTTGACCTGGAAACTCTGGAATCTGGCTACAATATTCCTAGGAGTTTTCCTTTGGGGATCTCTTTCAAGAGGAGATTGGTAGATTCTTTCAATTTCTATTTTGCCCTCTGGTTCTAAAATATCAGGGCAGTTTTCCTTGATAATTTCATGAAAGATGATGTTTAGGCTCTTTTTTTTATCATGACCTTCAGATAGTCCAATAATTTTTAAGTTCTCTCTCCTGGATCTATTTTCCAGGTCAGTTGTTTTTCCAATGAGATATTTCACATTGTTTTCTAATTTTTCATTCTTTTGGATTTGTTGTATAGTGTCTTGATTTCTCATAAAGTCACTAGCTTCCAATTGCTCTATTCTAATTTTTAAGGAAATATTTTCTTCAGTAATGTTTTGGACTTTGTTTTCCATTTGGCCAATTTTGCTTTTTAGGGCATTTTTCTCCTCATTGGCTTTTTGGACCTCTTTTACCATTTGGGTTAGGCTATTTTTTAAGGTGTTATTTTCTTCAGTATTTTTTTGGGTCTCCTTTACCAAGCTGTTGACTTGTTTTTCATGATTTTTTTGCATCACTCTCATTTCTCTTCCCAGTTTTTCCTCTACTTCTCTTACTTGCTTCTCAAAATCCCTTTTGAGTTCTTCCAAGGCCTGGGACTGATTCATATTTTTCTTGGAGGCTTTGGATGTAGGAGCTTTGACTTTGTTGTCTTCTTCTGGTTGTATGTTTTGATGTGTTTTTATATTTATGTCATAATACATTTTTTTCTCTCTTAAACTGCCTAAACCCCATTTTAGTGATTTTATCAAACCAAATTTTTCCCGTTCTTTTTTGACTTAAAATGTTTCATACCATAAAATGATACCTAGCATCATATACTAGTTTGATTTAACATTTTTAATTATGCAAAACATACTTTTTCTCTGTCACTAAAGTATTTCCTGTTTTAAAGGAATAATATCTTACAAGTAAAAAGAGGAGATTGATATAGATGATACCTGCATTTCTCTCTAGTTGTTAATCTATGACATTTGTCATGCTATATTTTATGTATTAAAATTTTATTATTTATTTTTAACATTCATTTATTTTTTTATTTAGAAATTCTCTCCCTCCCTTCTATCCTTTCCCTACCCATTGAAAAGTTAAGTAAGGTAGTAATTATATATGTGGAATAATGCAAAGCATATTTCCATATTAGCCATATCACAAAAAAGCCAAAACAAAAGTAAGAAAAACGTACTTTAGTTTGTACTCAGATTTCATCAGTTCTGTCTCTGGAAGTGGATAGCATGTTTTTATGATCAGACCTTAGGAATGGTCTTAGATCATTGTTTTGATCAAAGAAAGCAAGTCTTTCACAGTTGATCAACATTACAATATTACTGTTACTGTGTACATTGATTACCTGCTTTTTCTTTCTTCACTTGGCATCAGTTCATGTAAATCTTGCTGTTTTTTTCTGAAACCACCCTCTCATCATTTTTTATAGTACAATAGAACTTCATCACAGGTTAGCTAGGTGGCAAAGTGGATAGAGTGTTATTCCTGGAATCAGGAAGACCTTAATTCAAATCTATCCTCAGACACTTAATAGCTGTGTGACCCTGGGCAAGTCACCTAACTGTTTCCCGCAATTCCACCTCTTTAAAATGAACTGGAGAAGGAAAGGAGTAACCACTCTACTATCTTGGCCAAAGAGGGGAAAAAAAAAACAAAGTGATCAGGAAGAGTCAGACATGATTTAAATAACTAAACAAACTCCATCAAAATCATATGCTACAATATATTGATCCATTTCCCCGAGTGATGAGCATGCTCTCAATTTTCAATTCTTTGCCATTACAAAAATGAGTAGCTATAAATGTTTTAAAATATATGTTCTTATTCTTTAAAAAAACATCTCTTTTGGGTACAGATCTAATTGTAGTATTGCTGAATCAAGAGCTATGCAGCTTTATGACTTTTAGGAATAATTCCAAATTGTCTGCCAGAACAATTGGACCGGATGACAACTCCAACAACAGTGCATTAGTATTCATATTTTCTCTTGTCATCCCTAGCATTGCTTATTTCTAATAGATGTCAGGTGGTGCTTCAGAGTTGTTTTAATTTGCTTTTTGCTAACCAATAGTGGTTTGGATTTGCTGCTGTTGTTGTTGTTTTTTTATATGACAATAGACAGTTTTATTTCTTTTTCTGAAAGCTGCCTGTTCACATTCTTTGACTTTTATCAATTAAGGCCATTAGTTAGGGAATGGCTCTTATTTTTTTTTTAATAAATTTGACTCCATTGCCTATATATTTAAGAAATGAGCCCTTTATCAGAAAAACTTATCCTTACATTTTTGATATTAATTCAATGACTATGTCTTTTAGCAAAATGTAGTTCTCTTGTTTATCTTTTTTTACAATTGCTATCCCTGCTTTTTTCTTTCTTTTTTTTACTTCCACTGAAACATAATAGATTCCATTCCAGCCTTTTATTTTAACTCTGTATGTATCTTTCAGTTTCAAATGTATCTTTTATAAACAATATATTATAGGATTCTGGTTTCTAATCCACCCTGCTCTCTGCTTCTATCATATAGGTAAGCTCATCGCACTCACATTCACATATGATTGCTGACTGTGTATTTCTCTCTATCCCATTTTCTACTGTTTATCCTTCTTTTACTTCTGACCATTGTCTCACTTAATCTAATCTATCTTTTCTCCCCCTTGCCCCACATCTCTGTCTTCCTTCCTCTTCTTTACTCCTATTTCTGTATTTGGTAAGAAAGATTTCTGTACCCAAACGTGTATTGTGTATGTATACATGCATATATGTATATGTATGCACATATTATGCATGTGTGTATGTATACATACATATATAATAAGTTGCTATATGTGTATGTGTACATGTATATGCATATGTATTTTTCCCTTCTTTGAATCAAGTATAATGTGAAGTTCCAGCATTGTTGCCACCTACTATCCTTTCCCCGTCTCCTATAGCCATGAGTGCTAGTGCACCATTCTGCCTTGTAACCTTCATGAGGGCTGCTCTTCCCTTATGTCTGACCAGAAGCACTCTTCTCCATCGTGGCACCACAACCTAGAAGTAGATATAGGCAATAGAATTGCCAATTAGCACCTGCTGGACCCATCTTCAGCAAAAGGTCCTGTTTAATCTCTTTCTAATCAATTATCAGACTCCATTACCATCTCTGGCCTAAGAGCTCTCAGAGCAGCTGCTACTTTTACCACTATAACTGTTACCTCCAAGGCTCACTGTTTATATTACTGCAGCACTCCAAGTGGGATCCATAAATGTCACAGACTTCTCTTAACCTTTTAAGTTGTCTTAGGCTGAAAAAATGACACACTCTTACTTTTTGTTGGCTTTCTACTCCAACCATTAATTGGAGGAGTTATTTTAAAGTCATTTGGAGGGTAATGTTGGAAGAGTTTAGCTGGATTGTTGCCTATACAACACCATCTTGGTTCCACTACTCATGTTACACTATTTTTTCACCAAAAGCACTATAAAATACCCCAGGACTAACTGCCAGAAAAGTGAGGTTCTATCCCAAAAATGAGAACTTCTGTGTCCAACTAATGGACAATTAGTACTTAATGACCACAGATTTATAGTAAAGAGATATTTTTAAATGATGATGTTGTCTTTTATTGCTGTGTGATTGAGATGCTTCACCCTAATCTTTTTGTGTAAAACAATATGTAAATGAGTTTCTCAATTATTGGAATGAACAACTGAGATGATTTTTTTAAAATGATATCATTACAATTGAATGATAGAATCCACAAAAAATAGAGTAACAAATTGGCACAACTTTTGCAACTGGCAAAAGTTACTATTAATTTATTAATGCATGCACATGTCACTAAAACACATACATAAATGTCAAGAGATGTACATCCTTTAACTGCTAATATGTAAAAATATACTATGGTATGATTTTGCACCAGCATTTTAGCAAACATGACAGGAAATGATCATAACAAATGCTGGAAGGGATATTAAAATGGAGAGACTAATGCACTCATGGTGGAGTTATGAACTCGTCCAACTCTTCTGGAGAATAATTTGGAAAATACCCAAGGGGTTATCAAACTCTTCATACCCTTTATCACAGAAATGCCACTATCAGGTCTGTATCTCAAAGAGATTAAAGAAAAAGGAAAAAGATCTGTATGTACAAAATTTTACAGATTGTTTTTGTGGTGTCAAAGAATAGGAAATTTAAGTGATGGCGATGAATTCATGAATGAGTGAATAAGTTATGATATATGAATGTAATGCAATAAAATTGTGCTATAAGAAATGACAAAGGGGATGGTTTTTTGGGGGAAAATATCAATTTTTCATAAGTAGGCTGAGCTTAACAATTCTACCTAAATTAATTTACTTATTCAGTGCAATACCAATAAAACTACCAAAAATTACATTATAGAGCTAATAATAATAAAATTCATCTGGAAGAACAAAAATGCAAAAGAAGGTGATCTAGTGATACCAGATCAAAATCTGTATTATAAAGCAGTAATTAATAAAAACTATCTGGTACTGGCCAAGAAACAGAGTGGTGGATCAGTGGAATAGGTTAGGCACATGAGACACAGTAGTCAATGACTATAGTCATTTACTGTTTGATAAACCCAAAAAGTCCAGGTTAAGATAAGAGCTCATTATTTGACAAAAACTGTTGGGAAAACTGGAAAATAGCATGGGAGAAACTAGGCATAGGCCAATATCTTATACCATATAACACAATAAGATCAAAATGAGTATGTGATTTAGACATAAAGGCTGATACCATAAGCAAATTAGGGGATCAAGATTAGTTTACCTATCAGACCTATGGAGAAGGGAAGAATTTAGGACCAAAGAAGAGATAGAGAACATTATTAAATACAAGATGAAAAATTTTGATTACATTAAATTTTAAAAGTTTTTCAAAACAAAATCAATGCAACCAAGATTAGAAGGAAAGCAGGAATCTGGGAAACATTTTTTTACAACCAGGGTCCCTGATAAAGGCCTTATTTCTCAAATATATAGAGAATTGAGTTAAATTTATAAGAATAAAAGTCATTCTCCAATTGATAAATAGTCAAAGGAAATGATCGGGCAGTTTTAAGATGAAGAAATTAAAGCTACCTATAATCATATGAAAAAGGCTGTAAATTACTATTGATTAAAGAAATGCCAATTAAAACAACTCTGTGGTACCACCTCATACCTATCAGATTGGCTAATATGACAAAAAAGGAAAGTGATAATTGTTGGAGAACATGTGGAAAAATTGGAATACTAATGCACTGTTGGTGGAGTTGCAAATGGTTCCAACCATTCTGGAGATCAATTTGAAACCACATCTAAGGAGAAATCAAACTGTTCATACCCTTTGATCCAGCAATACCACTACTAGGTCTGTATTCTAAAGAGATCACAAAAAAAGGGAAAAGGAACTATATGTACAAAAATATTTGTTATATTATTTATACAAAGACAGACACAGAGAAAGACAAAGAAAGAGAAGGACAGAGACAGAGACACACAGAGAGAAACAGAGACAGAGAGACACAGGAAAGAAGCCTAAACAGAAGAAAAAAGGCTGGAGGGAAAAACACACTTAATGATAATAATTGTCAATGTGAATGGGATGAACTCACAAAATGAAAGCAGATTGCAGAATAAATTAGAAACCAGAACTCAGAAATATGTTGTTGACAATGACATATTTGAAACAGAGATACCTGCAGAATTAAAATAGGGATCTGGAGCAGAATCTATTATCAGCTGAAGTAAAAACAGCAGGGATAGCAATTATAATCTCAGACAAAGCAAAGGCAAAACTACACCTAATTAAAAGGGATATGTAGGGAAACTACATCTTGCTAAAAAGCACCATAGACAATTAAGTAATATCAATAGTAAACATTAGGTACCAAATAGCATAATTTCCAAATTCTTAAAGGAAAAGTTAAATTAATTGCAAGAGGATATGGATAGTAAAACTATAATAGTGGGGAACCTCAAATTTCCCCACTTAGTGCTAGATAAATTTAAACATAATAAAAATAAGATAGAAGTTAAGGAGATGAATAGAAACTTAGAAAAAAGTTGGATACAATAAACCTCTGAAGAAAATTAAATGGGAATAGACATGAGTATATCTTTTTCTCTGATATACATGGCACATTCACCAACATTGACTGTGACATAAGAAGCCTCACAACCAAATACAGAAAAGCAGAAATATTAAACACAGTAAAATCTCCCAGTGCTTCAGCACAACTCTGGGAAACACAACTCCAGGAGGCACATCTCCAGGCTGGCAGACATTCTCCAGCAGCCAAACAATAAAGTGTTTGAAAGAAGCCCTGGTGAACAGGTGTCCTGCAAAAAACCAAACTCACCATCCCCCACCCCAAGAACTACAGTGTCGAAGACCCCAGGTAAGCACCAGGTAAGTTAACCAAACCCTGCAGCCTCCAGTAGCCAGCACCTGAGGCCTCAGCACAAAAAACAAGTGACCAAGTCCCAGACTCCCAGCACAAGAACTTGGGTTAGTGCCCCCAGCTCTCTGCAGGAAAACTTAATTTTAAAAGTGAGGATACAGGCAAAAACCATGAGCAAAAATCAGAAACAGACAATAACCACAGATTCTTATTATGTGGACAGGGAAAATCAAGGCACAAAGTTGGAAGAGGACGACATTGTGAAACATCCACATCTGAAACCTCAAAGGTTAATATGAACTGGTCTCAAGCCCAAAAAGCCTTCTTGGAAGAGTTCAAAAAGAATTTTAAAAGTGAAATAAGAGAAGTAGAAGAAAAGTTGGGAAAAGAAATGAGAGGTATTCAAGAGAGAGTCAATAGTTTGGAAAAGGAAGGACAAAAATTGACTGTAGAGAGCAATTTCTTAAAAAATACAATTGGCCAAATGAAAAAAATAGTACACTGAAGAAAACAAGTCCTTAAAAAGTAGAATTGGCCAAATGGAAATGGAAGTACAAAATTTAATAGAAGAAAATGAGTCTTTAAAAAATTAGAATTGGGCAAGTGGAAGCTAACGACTCTAAGAGATAACAAGAATCAGTAAAAAATAAACAAAAGAATGAAAAAATAAAAGAAAATGTAAAACACTTCATTGGTAAAAGAACTGACCTGAAAAATAGATGCAGGAGAGAACATTTAAAAATTAATGGTCTACCTGAAAAACATGATATAAAATAAAAAAGCCTGGACAGCGTCTTTCAGGAAATCATCAAGAAAAAAAGCCCTAAAGTCCTAGAACCAGAAGTTAAAATATCCACCAAAAAAATCCACTGATCATCTC
Source organism: Vombatus ursinus (assembly GCF_900497805.2). Taxonomy (NCBI): domain Eukaryota; kingdom Metazoa; phylum Chordata; class Mammalia; order Diprotodontia; family Vombatidae; genus Vombatus; species Vombatus ursinus. Next base: position 10,368,985 of record NW_020954552.1, on the reverse strand, counting down.
CTGAAAAAGATACCAAATTGAAAATACCAAGGAATATTGTAGCCAAATTCCAAATTACCAGGCCAAAGAGAAATACTGCAAGCATCCAGAAAGAAAAAAAACTCAAATATCATGGAACTGTAGTCAGGTTTACACAGCACCTTGTAGTTTTTTTTTTCCTTCAGCCAAAGACAAAATTTATTAAAGATCCGCCATATTAGCCAGACTCTTAAGGAGTCTGAATACTAGTAAGCTATTGGCTAGATTGTAAAAATCTGAGCAGTGGCTAGATTATAAGAATCAGAGCACCTTAACAGAGACAAGATGGACTTTATATACAGAAAGACTGTGGGAGGGATCTAGGAGTGGCCAAGTAGTTTGGGGTGACTGGAGGAGGGTTCTGAAGAGGATCTGGATGGGAGTGGCCAGTAAACTGGGGTGAACAGAACGCCTGGGACCTAGACCACATGGCCAAGGGAATAATGAAGCCTAGCTAGGATTAAGTGTGGGAAATGGCCAGGACCCATAGGGAGGTAAGACAAGAGAGGGCTAGACTAGGTTAAGGGTAACAGAATTGGGAGATTGGGTGTAGTCACAATGAAAGGCCAGTTGATGGGATTATAACCTCAGGGGAACACCAGAGATTTGGCCATGTAGGAAAGTCCAGGGTTTTTTCCTTTCTGGGTTCTAGATCCCATCCTCATCATTCCCCCCTCAAACAAATGGGACCCAAATTCTTTTGGGGTAAGGGGCAAAGGTCTTGGCTTCTGAAACGGCTTCCTGCTGGCAAGGGGCATAGAACTGTCCCTGCCTCAAGGGGATCTCAAAGAGGAGGTTGACTGGAACCAAGCACAGGCTGCATCCAGGGAATGATGGGGGGACATACTGTAGGTGAATGGTCTATAGTCTGGAAGATACAAATCTGATAGAAAAGACTGAAGGGCCCAGATATAAAGCAGGTACTAGATTTAGGCCCCAAATATGAAAGGATAAAATATCCTTAGCTCTGTTTGGATTCAGATAATTCAGTTTTCCAACCATGCAGTATTAAATCCACCTTATAGGCAGACTCAGGAATAGCCAGGTGGGTAATATAGAGGAAGATATTTTTAGCTGTTCTAACTTTTCCTTGTAACTTCCATGAAGGAGAATTCAGGGATGTAGAGGGAAGGGAGTAAGTAAACCTCAGGGAACAGAAAAGCAACTGCAGTTTCCTCCAATTCTCTAGCGCTGAAAGAACTGACAGAATTGGGCATACACATCCAGATAGGGTGTCTGTACTTGTTGTCTATGCTGCAGAAGGTATACCCAGGTCCTGACCTCAAACCAAACCAGTGGACTGAGAACCTGAGAGCATCAGGCCAATTGTGAGACAGCCTCATAACTGTCTGCCTGAAAAGCACCTCCAAGCCTTGGTGCTTGGAGAACAACACCAACTGCAGAGCAAGAAAGAATGGGGGTGGTGGTGGTGGTGGAGGCTTACAAACCTTCCAGTCTTCACTGGAGAAGAACTTAGGGTTAGGCAATTTCCCCCTATGGGTCATCAAAATGATGAGGTCTGGAGGTGAAGGGTGCTGGAATCCCAAAATCACAATATGTGGCTCCCGCCCAAAAGAATTCGACCCAATCCTTCTTTCAGCCAAAGATAGGTTTATTAAAGATGCACTATATTAGCCAGACTCTTAAGGAGTCTGAACATTAGTAAGCTATTGGCTAGATTATAAGAATCAGAGCCACCTCAAAGCTTTTACATTAAAAGATTGGAGGGCTTGGAATAATATATTCCATAAGGCAAAGGAGTATGGATTAAAATCAACATCGACTACCCAGCAAAACTGAACATAATCTTTCAGGTGAGAAGGACATTCAATGAAATTGGGGATTTCCAAACTTTCATGTTGAAAAGGCCAGAGCATAACAGAACATTTGATCTTCAGATACAAGACTCAAGAGACACATAAAAAGGGAAACAAGAAAGAAAAAAATAGCAGCATGTTATTAAGGAGGACAAACAGTTTACATACCTTGAAGGGAAGATGAAAATTATAGCTTTTGAGAACTGTAACATTATTATGATATTTAAGGTGGGTATATGTAGACTGAGGGCATGGGTATAAGTTGACTTTGATGTGATGATAAATCACCTAATTAAGTGGTAAAAAGGGATTTTTCTGGGAGAAGAGGAAATGAGGAGGCAGACAAGGGTAAATTACCTCACATGAAAAGGTACAAAAACCTATTACAATAGAGAGAAAGAAGGGGATGAGCATTGTTTGAACCTTACTCTCATCAGATTTGGCTAATCAGTTAGGTATAGAAATCTAACTTACCCTATAGGAAGTAGGAGGGGAAAGTGGAAAGAAAAGGGAGGGGTGGATAGAAGGAAGGGCAGACTGAAGAAAGCAGTGGTTGAAAGCAAAACTCTAGTGAGGAGGAAAAGGGAGAAAGGAGAGAGAAAAACAGGAGAAAATAGGATGGAGAGAAAGACATAGATAGCAATTATAACTGTGAATGTGAATAGGATGAACTCTCCCATACAAAGGAATCAGATAGCAGAGTGGAATAAGAACCATAATCCAACAATATATTGTTTACAAGAAACACATTTGAAACAGAAGGATACAAACAGAGTAAAGGTAAAAGGCTGGAGCAGAATATATTATGCCTCAGCTGAAGTAAAAAAAAAAAAAAGCAGGGGTAGCAATCCTGATCTCAGACAAAGCAAAAGCAAAAATAGATCTTATCAAAAGAGATAAGGAAGGAAACTACATCCTGCTAAAAGGCACCATAGACAATGAAGTAATATCATTGCTAAACATGTATGCACCAAATGTTATAGCATCTAAATTCTTAGAGGAGAAGTTCAGGGAGTTACAGGAAAAAATAGACAACAAAACTATACTAATGGAGACCACAAGCTCCCCATCTCAGAACCAGATAAATCTAACCACAATATAAACACGAAAGATGTTAAGGAGATGAATAGAATTTTAGAAAAGTTAGATATGGTTGACCTATGGAGAAAATTGAATGGGGATAGAAAAGAATACACATTTTTCTTGGTGGTACATGGCACCTGAACAAAAGTCCTCACAATCCAATACAGAAAAGCAGAAATATTAAATGCATCCTTCTCTGATCATTATGCAATAAAAATTACATATAATAAAGGATCATGGAAAGATAGACTAAAAATTTAATTGGAAGTTAAATACTGTAATCATAAAGAATTAGTGGGTCAAACAACACTTCATATAAACAATCAATATAAGAGAGAGAATGAGTAATGAGACAACATAGCAAAAAGTTTGAGATGCAGTTAAAGTGCTTCTTAGGGAAAGTTTTTTATCTCTAAATGCTTACTTAAATAAAATAGAGAAATAAGAGATCAATGAATTGGGCATGAAATAAATAAGCTAGAAAAATAAATTAAAATCCCCAATTAAATACCAAATTAGAAATTCTGAAAACCAAAGGAGAAATTAATAAAATTGAAATTAAGAAAACTACTGAACTGATAAATAAAACTAAGAGCTGGTTTTATGGGAAAAAATAAAATAGATAAACCTTTGGTTAATATGATTAAAAAAAGAAAGAAAGAAGAAGACCAAATTACCATCATCAAAAATAGAAAGGCTATATTCACCACCAATAAAGAGGAAATCAAAACAATAATTTGGAGTGATTTTTCCCAACTGCATGCCAATAAATTAAACAATTATAGTGAAATGGATGAATATTTACAAAAATATAAATTGCCCAGATTGACAGAAGAGGAAATAAAATACTTAAACAACCCTATTTCAGAAAAAGAAGTTGAATGAGCCATCAATGAACTCCCTAAGAAAAAATCTACAGAGCTATATGGATTGACAAGTGAATTCCATCAAATATTTAAAGAACAGCTAATTACAACACTATATAAACTTTCTGGGGAAATAGGTAAAGAAGGAGTCATACTAAATTCTTTTTATGAGACTAATATGGTGGTGATACCTAAACCTGGAAGAGCCAAAGCAGAGAAAGTAAATCATAGATCAATTTCTCTAATTAATATAGATGCAAAAATTTTAAATAAAGTTTTAGCAAAGAGATTACAGCAATTTTATCTCAAGGATAATACAGTATGGTCAGGTAGGATTTATACCAGGAATGCAGGGCTGGTTCAATATTAGGAAAACTATCAGCATAATCATATCAACAACAAATCTAACATATATCATATGATTATCTCAATAGGTACAGAAACAACTTTTGACAAAATAAAGCACAAATTCCTATTAAAAACACTGGAGAGGAAGGGAATAAATGGAGTCTTCCTTAAAATGAAAATTAGCATCTATTTAAAACCATCAGCAAGCATTATATCTAGTGGGGATAAGCAAGAAGCATTTCCAGTAAGAATTGGGTGAAACAAAGATGTCCATTGTCACCACTGTTATTCAATATTGTACTAGAAATGTTAGTTTTAGCAATTAGAGAAGAAAAAGAAATTGAAGGAATTAGAATAGGCAAAGAAGAAACAAAGCAATCACTGCAGATGATGTGATGATATGTTTAGAGAATCTTAGAGAATCAAGTAAAAAAATATTTGAAGTAATAAACAAACTTAGCAAAGTTGCAGGATATAAAATAAACCACATAAATCATTGGCACTTCTATATGTTACTAACAAAGTCCAACAGCAAGAGATAGAAAGAGAAATTCCATTTAAAATTACTATAGACAATATAAAATATTTTGGAGTCTACCTGCCAAAACAAAGCCAGGAATAGTATCAACACAATCACAAAACACTTTTCATATAAATAGGTCTTAAAAATTGGAAAAATATCAGTTGCTTATGGGTAGGCTGAGTTGATTTAATAAAAATGACAATTTAACCTAAATTAATTTACTTATTCAATGCCATATCAATCAAACTGCCTAATAATCATTTTATTGAGCTAGAAAAAATAATAAAATTTATCTGGAAAAACAAAAGACCTAGAATATCAAGGAATCAGTGAAAAGAAACACAAGGGAAGGTGGCCTAGCTGTACCAGATCTTAAATTATATTATAAAGCAGCAATCATCTAAACTATTTAGTATTGGCTAAGAAATAGATTGGTAGATCAGTGGATTAGATTAAGTATGCCAGACACAATAGTCAATGACTGTAGTCATTATCAAATATAGACTGTTTAATAAATCCAAAGACTACAACTTCTGCCATAAGAAGTCACTATTTAATAAAAACTACTGGGAAAACTGGAAAATAGTATGGCAGAAACTAGGTATAGACCAACATCTTACATCCTACACCAAAATAAAGTCAAAATGGATGTGTGATTTAGGTATAAATGCTGATACTATAAGCAAACTTGGAGAGCAAAGAATAGTTTACCTGTCAGATCTGTGGAGAAGGGAAGAATTTATGACCAAACAGGAGCTAGAGAGCATTATGAAGTGCAAAATGTGTGATTTTGATTACATTAAATTAAAAGGTTCCCCCCCTCCACAAACAAAGCCAATGTAACCAAGATTAGAAGGGAAGCAAAAAGCTGGGAAATAATTTTTACAATCAGTGTCTCTGATAAAGGTCTCATTTTTAAAATATATAGGGAACTGAGATATATTTATCAGAATACAAGTCATTCCACAAAGGATAAAGGATAAAAGGATAGGAACAGACCATTTTCAAATGAAGAAATTAAAGCTCCCTGTAGCCATGTGAAAAAATGCTCTACATCACTATTGATTAGACAAATGTAAATCAAAATGACTCTGAGGTACCACATCATACTTATCAGTAACAAAAAGGGAAAATTATCAATGTTAGAGGATATGTGGGAAAATGGGAACACTAGTGCATTGTTTGTGGAGTTGTGAACTGATTCAACAATTCTGGAAAGAAATTTGGAACTAGGAGCAAAAGGCCATAAAAATGCATACCCTTTGATCCAGCAATACCATTTCTAGGTCTGTATCAGAAAGAGATCATAAAAATGAGAAAAGGACCCACATGTACCAAAATATTTATAGCAGCTCTTTTTGTGGTGGCTGAGAATTAGAAACTGGGGGATGCCCATCTATTGGGGAATAGCTGAACAAGTTGTGGTATATGAATGTAATGGGATACTATTGTTCTATAAGAAATAATGAGCAGGTGGACTTTAGAAAAACTTGGAAAGACTTACATGAACTGATGCAGAGTGAAATGAGCAAAACTAGGAGAACATTGTACACAGTAATAGAATCATTTTGTGATAACTGACTTTGATAGACTTAGAACTTCTCAGTAATGTAAGGATCTAAGACAACTCCAAAAGACTCATGATGGAAAATGCTATCCACATCCAGAAAAAAAACTATGGAGTCTGAATGTAGATGGAAGCATACTATTTGCTCTCCTTTTCTTTTGTTGGTTTTTTTTTTGTTATTTCTTCTTTCTTGTAGTTTCTCCCATTAGTTCTAATTCTTCTTTACTACATGACTAATGTGGAAACATTTTTAATCTGAATGTATAAGTAGAGCCTATATCAGATTGTACACCATCTTGGGGAGGGGAAATGAGAAGGAGGGAGAGAAAATGTAAAACTCAAAATCTTATGGAAGTGAATATTGAAAACTAAAATAATTTTGTTTATATATAAATATTTATATATAAAATTAAATTAAGTTAATTATATTTTTTAAATATGCTAATTTTTGGGGGGTGAGGCAATCAGGGTTAAGTGACTTGCCCAAGGTCACACAACTAGTAAATATCAAGTGTCTGAGGCCAGATTTGAACTCAGGTCCTCCTGACTTCAAGGCCGGACCTTTTTTCACTGTGCCATCTAGCCTTCTCAAAGTTTCTTATTGTTTCCACCCAGTTTTGAACCAGGGACCTTTCATGTATGAGGTGAATGTGATAACCACTACACTACAGATACCACCTCTAACATATTATTAAGAAAAGGAATGACAATTTGGCTCTCTCTCTTGGACTAAAGATGAATCATGGCATTGTTCTCACAGCTTATGCACCCTTGGAAAAGTGGTTGTTCCTGAGATTGGAAATCAACTCAGATAGATTAATAATTAATGAGAGGGGCAGCTAGGTGGCACAATGGATAGAGCACCAACCCTGGATTCAGGAGGACCTGAGTTCAAATTTGGCCTCAGACACATGACACTTACTAGCTGTGTGACCCTGGGCAAGTCACTTAACCCCATTGCCTAGCCAAAATAATAATAATAATAATAATAATAATAATAATAATAATAATAATAATAATAATAATAA
>NW_020954552.1:10351476-10361725 GCF_900497805.2 Vombatus ursinus | reverse complement strand
AATAATAATAATAATAATAATAATAATAATAATAATAATAATAATAAGAGACAATGCATGTTATAATGAGAAGTGGACTTATTCAAATAAAGGTTTATTCTAATGATTTTGATCATGTCTTTTACTATCAAATCACTCCCATCCTTGGGGAAATATAGACAAAAATATCTATATCCTCCACACAAGCCTGAGTAAAACACAATGGGCCAGGAGTTTCACCTTAATTTAAATTCCTTGTAAGGTTATGTGGGGTAGCAATACCTAAACTGAGGAGAATGTTAATCTTATCTACTATCATCAATCCTGTCCCTTACAGGCTAAGCCTTGAAATGAGGACTTTAGCAAAAGGAGGAGAACTCTGGATTTGCCCAAATCATTGTTTATAACTAATCATTTCTCTCAAAATGCATACACAAATAAAAGAGAAAAATAATAGATCACTGAATAGATCATGCCACTAAAATAATCCTAGGGAAAAATATTAAAAATTCCCAATTAAATACCAAAATAGAAATCCTGAAACTCAATAAAATGGAAAGAACAAGGAAAAAACCTAATAAATACATCTAATAACTAATTTACTTTTAAATAAAAAATAAACAATTGTTCAATTTGATTTAAAGAAAAGAAAGAAGAAAATCAAATTACCGATATTAAAAATAAAAATGGAGTATTCACTACTAATGAATATGAAATTAAAGCAATTATTAGTATGTATTTTGCCTGTTGAACAATCTAAATGAAACTGATGAATATTTACAAAATTTTAAACTGCCCAGATTAACAGGTGAGAAAATATGTAAATAGCCCTATCTTAGAAAGAGGGCAGCTAGGTTAGGCAGTTCATGGAGTACCAGGCCTCCATCTTTCTGAATTCAAAACTAGACTCAGACACTTACTAGCAATGTCACCTTGGGCAAGTCACTCAGCCCTATTTGTCCAGCTTTCCTCATGGGTAAATTAAGATGGAGAAGGAATTGCCAAATCTCTCCAGTATCTTTGCTAAGAAAACCCCAAATGGGTTCATAAAGAAACAGACATAACTGCAAAACAACTGAACAAAAATAAATCTTAGAAAAGAGTGGCTAGGTAGAGCAGCAGATAGATTATGCAGCTTGAAGTCAGTAAGACCTGGGCTAGAATTTGGCCTCAGACACTTAGTAGTTGTGTGACCCTGAGCTAGTCATTTAACCCTATTTGTTTCAGTTTCTTCATCTATACAGTCAGCTGGAGAAGGAAATGGCAAAAGACTCTAGTATATTAACCAAGAAAACTCCAAATGGACTTAGAAAGATTTGGGTATCACTGAAATGACTGAACAACAATAGCTTAGAAAAATAAATTGAAAAGGTCATAAATGAACTCCCTAAGAAAAAATCCCAGGGATCATATGAATTTATAAGTGAATTTTACCAAAGATTTAAAGGAACAATTGATCCCAATACTATGCAAACCATTTGAAAAAATAGGTAAAGGAGTCCTGCCAAATTTCTTTTATGCCATAATTATAATTTAGATAGCTAAATCAGGGAGAGAAAAGACAGCAAAAGAAACCACAGGCCAATTTCCTTAGTAAATATTGATGTAAAAAATCTAAATGAAATACTATCAAGGACATTATGGCAATATATCACAAAGATCATGCACTATGGCCAGTTGGGATTCATACCAGGTATGCAGAACTGATTCAATATTAGGAAAAATGAAATCATAATTGACCATGTCATTAACAAAAACAACAAGAATCAATCAGATGATTATCTCAATAGATGCAGAAAAAATCAACAAAATACAACCCTCTTTCTTATTAAAAAAAAACAAAACTAGAAAACATTAGAATTAATGAAACTTTTCTTAAAATGATAGTGTTTATGTAAAACCAAGAGCAAGCATAAGTATAAATGGACTTTCCTTAAAATGATAAGAAGTGTCTACCTAAAACCATCATCAAGCATTATATGTAATAAGAATAAACTTAATGCTTTCCCAATTAGATCAGGGATAAAGCAATACTGTTCATTATCAGCACTATTATTCAATATTTTACTAGAAATGCTTGTTATTGCAATAAAACAAGAAAAATGGAGGAATAAAAATAAGCAATGGGGAAACAAAACTGTCACTCTTTGAAAATGATATGATGGTATACTTTCAGAATCCTAGAGAATCAACTGAAAAAAAAGTCATAACAAGTAAAAATGTTAGCAAATTTTCAGAATGAAAAAATAGATCAGCATTTTTATACACTGCCAACAAAACCCACTAAGAAGAGATAGAAAGAGAAATGTAACTTAAAATAACTTCAGAAAAGAAAATAAAATCACTTGAGGGGTCTACCTGCCAAGAAGACAAAGGCAAGGGACTATATAAACAAAATTATAAAACATTATTCACTCAAATAAAGACAGTTCTAAAGCCCTGGAGAAATGTTAATTGCTCATGAGTTGGTAAAGCCAATATAATAAAAATGTCAATTCTACCTAAGTTAATTTACTTATTCAGTGACATATTAATCAAACTACCAAAGAATTATTTTATATAAGTAGAAAAATAATAGCAAAATTTATCTGTAATAACAAGAGGTTCAAGATTATCAAAGGGAGTCAATAAAAACAATTGGAAGAAGGCAGCCAGCAGTATCAGATTTAAAACTGTGTTACAAAGTGCTAATCATGAAAATAATGTGATACCGGTTAAGAAATAGAGTGGTGGACCAGTGGAATAGATTAGGTACATAATACAATAGTAAATACTATAGTAACTCTAGTATTGCATAAACCTAGAGTTTCATTTTTTTTTTAGTAAGAACTTACCATTTGATTAAAATTGGTGGAAAAACTGGTAAGCAATATGGAAGAAAGTAGACATAGACCAACATCTTATACCATATGCCAAGATAAAAGGAAAATAGATTAATTATGTAGACATTAAAGACATTGAGACATAAAGTAAATTAGGGGAGCATGAAAAAATGTACTTGACAGATCCAGGAATAATGAAAAAGTTTTTGATGAAATAAAAGATAGAAGCCACTAAATTTGTCGATGAAAACATCTCTTGTAACTTTGAGGATAGTAGTTTCAGTTGAATTAAAGAATGGAGCTAATTTTCATTCTTGATTTTTTTCCCACTCTCCTAAACATACAGCATGTAACTCATATCCTTAGATTTTCTGTATGGAGTGTGGTTATTTCATCCCCTTCCTTCTACTCTGTCAAAAATGGCAAAATACCTAGCAATGGCAGAGGGTATGTGTTCTAGCCTATGTGAGCTTGAGCTTGGATCTGGGATTCCCTACATTATTTTCTGTCTGCTGAATTTCTCTCCTTAATAAATGTGTCTAACTAAAGGAATCCACAAATACTCAACTTCACAAAATTGCTTTTATAGTGGGATGTGTCTATCTCAAGCTTATTATTCAGACTTAAATACTCAGAAAAGATTAATATCAGAATCTTATTGATGTAATTAGTCAGAAATATATGCCAGAAATATGTCAACACATATCAACACATTCTGCACAAAGCATCTTGGAGACCCATAACAATGCATACTTCATTGATTGTAATCCAATCCAAATTCCAGTATAAGTCAGAGATGGGAGAGTACACCGCCTAAATTACGCATATGGTTAGTTATTCTGAAGACCTGTTACACTTATATATGAACAGATCACATTTGTTAAAAGAAGTGAAAAAATTAATACAAAGACTATTTGCATTTTTTTACTTTTCATTTTCATTTCATTTCATGTTTGTCTTTGTATGCCCAGTGCCTAATAGTGTCTGGAATGTAGCAGGTGCTTAACAATTATCAGTTATTGAATTGATTGATTGATAGAAGCCCAGTCAGTAAAATCTCCTGATATGTACTATTAGACCTGGGGTCATTAACTTAAACTTCCTGTTACTCTATGTATTTAATTGTCCAAGTTACAGATAAGTTGCTGTTTTTTTTTTAATGAATTGAAGTAGTTTTCATACTACAAGTTTCCAAAATTTGTGATATTACAATTACAATGCAAAATATTTAACATTTAAAAACGATACCTACTAATTCAGCTTTTCTCATGCCTTAAGGTTGCTTCCACTGAAAAATTTCACGACTTGGACCACGTTCAAATATAATTTACTGCTGTTACAGAGTGAAAATGATAGATTATTTTTATTTTAATGGATCATTTACATTTATTCTTTATCACCTTGCTATATATTTACTATGTATTGAGAGGACATAGAGACATGGATCAGTCTTAAACTGATATTCAGGTCATGTCACTATTACACGCATCATCCTTGGTTCTGAGGGACATAAGTACTTAGCAGCTTACCCTACTAAATAAATATCATAGGACACAGACATCTGTTTTCATCAATGCATGAATTGTAGAGAGATTAATAATGAAAAAAAAAACACATCTCTTTTAGATATATCTATTGGGACCCTGAATTTAGATAATACTTCATTATTTTTATAAGTGAAATGACAGATTTTCTTTTCCACTTTAATATTTTATTTTATTTCAATTCACTACTGCCATATTTGTGTGGCAAATATAATCCCCACTGTATCATCATTTTTCCTATTTTATTTTTGCAAATTATATGATAAGCACACTTCCTTATTTAATTTAGTTTTGCCCAATATTAATGATTCTCTATATTTTGAGGATAAGAATAAAATGTGTTAAGAGGTCAGCAGGAAGGTTTTATCACACCTGAGTGAAGTTGGAGTGCAGTCCAGCAAAAGCTGTGCCAGCACAGCCCTGCCCCCAGCAAATCAGAAGCAGGCCTTTGGAGTGACTGAATCAGCAGTGGCATTTGCAGAGTTTGCTTCCGGAGCTCACAGTCCACAGACAGTAAAGGGGTCAAACAACAGTCTGAATGAGATTACATGGATCTACTTGCTAGCACTGAGGTAGGACTCGTTTGATTTGCCCATACTTGGATCTGGGTCATTGTCCTGGGTGGCAAACTAAGGGGAAGTAGGAGCACAAGCATAGCAGAGCTAGCAGCCACATTGAAAGGGGTCCCTTCTCAAAGCTTCAAGGCAGAAAAAAGTGGTTGTGGTCACTCACAGACCAGAGCATAGGCCAGGAGGATAGTGAGCAAATCTCCTTAGATCATACCACCTTGAAAGAACTGAAAACTTATACATCCCTAGAAGTATTTCTGAAAATAGATATACAAAACCTTTGAAGCTTGGGACAGTGTGCTGTCTACCCTGGAAGCACAGTCCTACTTTGACAAAGTGTTAAAAGTCAAGTAATAGGCTGAGAAAATAAGCAAACAATGGAAAAAAAATAAACTCTGTTGAAAGTTACTATGGTGTAATGGAATACTATTGTGCTATAAGAAATGATGAACAGGCTGACATCAGAAAAACCAGGAAAGATTTGTATGGTCTGATGCTAAGTGAAGTGAGCAGAACCAAGAGAACATTGTACACAATAACAGCCACGTTGTATGATGACTAATATTGATAAACTTAACCCTTCCCAGCAATACAAGGATCTAAGACTTCTCCAGAGACCTCATGATGGAAAATGCTATCCACATCCAAATAAAGAACTATGGAAGCTGAATTGCATATTTTTTTCTCTTCTGCTGAGTTTTGTTTCCTCTTTCTCATGCTTCCTCCTATTGGTTTTAATTTTTACTTACGACATCACTAGTGTGAAAATAAGTTTAATAGTAATGTAAATGTACAGCCTATATCAGATTGTGTGCCATCTTGGGGAGGGTGGTGGGGAGGAAGGAGGAGAAAAATTTTGAACTCAAAAGCACACGGAAGTGATTATTGAGAAATCAAAACAAATTAATAAAAAAAGAAATTATACAAATGAAAAAATAAAAAAGAAAATTACTATGGTGATAAGGAAGATCAAAACACACACTTGGAAGAAGACAATAAAGTCAAAGCAAAACTTCCAAGAAAAATAGGAATTGGTCTCAAGCCATGGAAAAATCAAAAGGGAATTTGAAAATCAAGTAGGAGAGGTAGAGGAAAAATTGGGGAGAGAAATGAGAGTGATGCAAGAAATTCATGAAAATGAATCAACATCTTCTTAGAGAAGACACACACACACACACACAATACTGAAGAAATACACCTTACAGAACAGACTAGGCCAAATGGCAAAAGAGCTCCAAAAGCTCACTGAAGAAAATAATTTCTTAAAAATTAGAATGAAGCACATGGAACCTAACGACTTTATGAAAAAATCAAGAAACAATTAAAAAAACCTAAAGAATGAAAAAAATAAGACAATTTGAAATATCTCATTGGAAAAACAACTGACCTAGAAAATAGATTTAAAAGAGATCATTTCAAAATCATTGGACTACCTGAAAGTCATGATAAAAAAAAAGAAAAGCTAGACATCATCTTTCAAGAAATTAGCGAGGAAAACTACCCTGATATTCTAGAACCAGACAGTAAAATAGAAACTGAAAAAAATCACCATTCGACTCCTGAAACAGATCCCCAAATGAAAACTGCCAAGAATATTACAGACAAATTCCGGAATTCCCAAGTCATGGAGAAAATGATGAAAGCAGCCAGAAAAAAAAAAAAAAAAACAATTCAAGTATCATGGAACCACAGTCAGGATAACACAGGATTTAGCAGCATCTACATTAAAAGATTGGGAGCTCGAAATAGGAGATTCCAGAAAGCAAAGGAGTTGGGATTACAACCTACCCAGCAAAACTGGGTATAATCCTTCAGGGGAGAAATGGAAATTCAGTGAGAGGACTTTCAGAAATTCTTGATGAAAAGACAGAGTTAGATAGATAATTTAATGCAAGATGTAAGAGAAGTGTACAAAGGTAAACAGGAAAGGGAAATCATAAGGGACTAAATAAAGTTAAACTGTTTACATTCCTAGGTTGGAAGATGAAAATTGTAACTCATAAGACCTTTCTCATTATTAGGGTATTTAGAAGGAGTATATATAGAAAGTGGGCACAGGGGAAAATTGAATATGAAGGGATGATGTATAAGAAATAAAATTAAGAGGTAAGAGAGGAGTGTACTAGGAGAAAGAGAAAGGTAGAAGTAGAATGGGGTTAATTATCTCACATAAAAGAGGAAGAAGGGGGAGATGAAGGGGAATGAATAAACCTTACTGTCATCTGAATTGGCTCAAAGAGGGAATAACATACTACCTCAATTGAGCATAGAAATCTATATTATCCTACAGAAAATTAGGAGGAGAAGGGGTTAAGAGAAGGAGGGATGCTAGAAGGGAAGGTAGATTAAGGGAAAAGATAGTCAGAAGCAAAACACATTTGAGGAGGGACAGGGCAAAAGAAGAGAGAAAATAAAATAAATATGGGGATAGGACAAAGGGAAATACAGTTAGCAGTAGTAACCGAAAATAATTTGAAGTAGATTTCTCTGATAAAATTTTCATTTCTCAAACATATAGGGAACAGAGTTAAATTTATAAAAGTAAGAGATGTTTCCCAGTTGATAAATGATCAAAGGATATGATCAGTTTTCAGATGAAGTAATCAAAGCTATCTATAGCCATTTGAAAAAAAAATACTCTAGCTCACTATTGATTGGAAAAATGCAAATTAAAACACTTCTGAATTACTATCTCATATTTATTAGATTGGCTGACAGTACAGAAAAGGAAAATGACAAATATTGGGAAAATCAGATATTAATGCACTGTTGGTGGTGTTGTGAAGTGATTCAACCATTCTGTGGAGACCCAGAAATATTACCACTAGTTCTATATTCCAAAAGAGATTAAAAAAAAAGAAAATGATCTACATGTACAAAAATATTTATATCAGCTCTGTTCTGGGGGTAAAGAATTAGAAATTGAGGAAATGCTCATCAATTGGACAATGGCAGAACAAGTTGTGATATATGATTATGATAGAATATTCTTGTGCTATAAGAAATGATAGCCAAGATTCTCTCAGAAAAACCTGGAAAGACCTACATGGGCTTATGCAAGGTGAAATGTAATGTGTACAAATAACAGCAATATTGTAAGATGATCAGCTGTGAATGACTTAGCTATTCTGAGAAATACAATGATCCAAGACAACTCTGAAAGACTTACGATGAAAAGATAATTTCCATCCCCAGAGAATGAATTAATGGTTTCTGAATACAGATTAAAGCATACTTTTTTTAACTTTATTTTTCTTGAATTTTTGTCTGTTTTCTTTCACACATGACTAATATGGAACTGTTTTGCATGACCATACATATATAATCTATATTGAATTGTTTTCCTTCTCAATGGGGGGGGTGTGGAGGAAAGAAGGGAGAGAATTTAAAACTCAAAATTTTTTAAAAAATGAATGATAGGGGCAGATAGGTGCTACAGTGGATAGAGCTCCAGCCTTGGAGTCAGGAGGACCTGAGTTCAAATCTGGCCTCAGACACATGACACTTACTAGGTGTGTGACTCTGGGCAAATCATTTAACCCCAATTACCTCACCAAAAAAAAAAATGTTAAAATTGTTTTTACATGTAACTGGGAAAAATTAAAATACTAAAAAAGAAAAAAAAGACTATATATATGTATGCATGTATATATTTATACATATTCACTCACATTGACATACATACATACATACATATCCATGAAATTCATACTCCCATGTATCAGTTCTTTTTCTGGAGGTGGATGGCATTTTACTCTTTGAACAATATTTCTATTAGTTTACAATGTTCTCTTAGTTCTGTTCACTTCTCTGCATTATTTCATGCAAGTCTTTCTATGTGTTTCTCTAAAACCAACCTGCTCATCATTTTTTACAGTTCAGTAATATTCCATCACAATCATACACCACAACTTATTTAGCTATTCTCCAACTGATGGGCATCCCCAGAATTTTTTTTGTCACCACAAAGAGAGCCGGTAGAAGAATTTTAGAATATATAGGTCTTATTCCTTTCCCCCGATAACCTTGGGAAACATAGCTAATAGTGGTATTCCTGGGCCAAAGGGTAAACAAAATTTCATAACTCTTTAGGCACAATTTCAAATTGCTCTACAAAATGATTGGATAAGTTCAAAATTGCACCAGCAGTGGTATCAGATTCCAAACTGTATTACAAAATGGCAATCATCAAAATCAATCTGATTACAGATAAGAAGTAGAATGGCAGATAAATGGAATAAAATAGGTACATAGTGCCCAGTAATAAATAGCCATAATTAATCTAGAATTTGATTAACCAAAAGATCCAAGCTTTTGAGTCAAGACTTCACAAAAAAAAATTGGGATAACTGGATAGCAATTTGGCAGAAAATAAGCATCAACCAACATATTACATTGTATACTAAAATAAGGTCAAAATAAGTAGATGTTAGGCATGAAAGGTGATATCATAAGCAAATTAAGAGAGTATGGAAAAATTTACTTGCTCAGATCTATGGATAAAGAAAGTGTTTACAATAAAACAATAAATAGAGAAGATAATGGGAATTATAATGGATAATTTTGATTACATGAAAATGAAGTGGTTTTTTTAATTCCACAATCAAAACCAATTCAGCCAAAATTAGAAGAGAAGCAGAAAGCTGGGAAAGAATTTTTATATTTCTTTTTTATATTTTAGAGAGAAATATTTTATATTTTATATGTATTTTATATTTTATATATATTATATAATATTATATTATATATTATATATATAGATAACTGAGTCAAATTAATAAAAACAAAGGACATTTTTCAATTGATGTGTGGTCAGAGGATATGAAAAGACAATTTTCAGAAGTCAAAGCTATAAGTAACTATATGGATTAATGCTAAAGCTGAGGTAAATGCTTTTCCATTTCCATTTCCATAAAATGTTTTTTCCAGCCTCTTATTTTAACTCTCTGTGAGTCTTTCTGTTTTGTGTGTTTCTTATAAACAAAATATTGTTGTATTCTGGGTTGTAATGCATTCTACTATCCACTTAGATTTTGTGGGTGAGTTCATTCACATTACACTTACTGTATATTTTCTTCCATCCTGCTTTCTGTTTATCCTTCTTTTTTTTTTCTTTTTACCCTGTCCTTCTTCCTAAGAATGTCTCTTTTACTCCTGACTACTACCTCTCTTTATCTGCCGTCCCTTTTTCATCCTGCACTTTCTCTTCTCTTCTTACCCTCTCCCAGCCTTTGGGTAAGACAGAGTTCTACATTGAACTAATTCTTTCTCTCTCTCTCTCTCTCTCCCTCTCTCTCTCTCTCTCTCTCTCTCTCTCTCTCTCTCTCTCTCTCTC
>NW_020954552.1:10267984-10351466 GCF_900497805.2 Vombatus ursinus | reverse complement strand
CTCTCTCTCTCTCTCTCTCTCTCTCTCTCTCTCTCTCTCTCTCTCTCCTCTCTCTGTCTCTCTCCCCAGCCATTTTCTTCATCTCTCCCAATTCCTATCCTCCTATCCACTTTAAAAGTGCTTCCATGCACACCTCTTTTATGTGAGACATTTTCCTCCTTTCTTCCTCCCTCTTCCCCCTTCTCTCAGTGCAGACTTTTTCTTATTCCTTCATTTTTAAGACCATCTCAACCTAATTGACTTACAACCATGCTCTCTACTTGTGTAGACTCTTTCTATGTTCCTGCAGCTGCAGCCACTTACAAGGCCCACTGTGGGTGTTGACACTGTGAACACTCCTAGCCAGCACCTACCCCAGTGTTATAGGCCTCTCTTTCCAGTCTCCTAAGTTATCTTGGGCTTGAAAAAATGTTTCATCCCAACATTGTGTTGGCTATACAGTTAGAGAATCTGATTTGATATGCTATTTTAAAGTTGTTTGGAGGAGAATGCTAAGAGAGGTTGGCTAAGTTACTGCCTCTACTCTGTCATCTTGACTCTACACTCTTTATGAATTTTTGCTGGAACTAGAAAAGCTATGTCTTAATTCAAAGGGTATCCATAAGGTTAGGTTAAAGATTTCATGACTTTCAGATGTTATTATGTAACTTGAAAGAAAACCTTTGTGCAGAAAATGGTTAATATATTTTTGTGATATACATAAGCAGGATTTTTTTTCCTTAGAAATTCTGTTAAAATTATTTGTATTTTAGAAATAATTTTTAAAGATGGCAATTTGAACTATTTTTTCTTAGTTTTTCTTACCATCATCCTTCCCCTCCTTTCCTTACTTTCCCTTTCTACTTCCCTTCTTACTAAGATTCTTTTTTTCTCTACTCTTTTCAAATCTAATAATCACAGCTTGATATTTCTAAGTGTTCAGATTTTCTTTTTGTTCTGAGCAGAAACTACATAAAATATCAACTGTATCACCATTCACATGCTTTTACAATCATATTCCTTTGAGAAAAAAGCTAAAATTTCACAGAAGGGCCTCCCCAGGCTTCATTCGTACAGTGAACATTTTATGAATACAAATTGGTTGGAATCGTTATCCTTTGTTCTGCTACTTCATAAAATAAGTACCAATGTCACATAAACAAGGGATATTCCATTGGAATGTAGTTCCTCTAAAAAAAAATCTCACACTTAAAAGAATTGTTTTTCCTTACTGATTTTTTTCATACATTCACTGAAATAGCCAAAGGGACCAAATTCATTAATTTAAATAGTATTGCAGACCTGCTACTAAGGTTTTTTGTTTCAGTTCCACAAAAAGTAAATTAATTGGGAGGAACAGTGCATGATTCTTATGAAATAAATTGCCTTTGGATACCTTTAACAGTGGTGATTGAGTGTACAATATAATGTATGTAATGTTATAGCATTTAAGGCTGCTTTTAACATTTCAGATAAATGGGGGAAAAGTTACTTTTGAGTCTTGTTATGACTATGATTTCAAAAACTGTTTGAAATGCTAATGTCAGCAAAAGCCTTTTAGGAAGTAGAATAAAAAATATCATTAAGTTTCATAGAAGGTCACTACTTTCCCTTTCCCAAAGCAGACAAATAACTTATTTTAGATAGTATTTGATTTAATATTTTTGCATCTATATTCTTTAATGATATTGGTCTGTAGTTTTCTTTCTCTGTTTTTACTCTTCCTCGATTAAATATCAGTATCATTTTTATTTCATAAAGAGTTTGGTAGGATTCCTTGTTTCCTATTATTCCAAATAATTTATTAAATATTGGAATTAGTTGATCTTTAAATCTTTAATAAGATTTACTTGAAAATCTATTTGCTCCTAGTACTTTTTTTCTTAGGAATATCATTTATGGCCTGTTCAATTTCTTTTTGGAAATTGATCTATTGAGACATTTTCTTCTAAAAATCTAGGCAATTTATATTTTGGTAAATATTATTCAATTTTATGTAAGTTGCTAAATTTCCCATAGAGTTGGGCAAAATAACTTCCTATAACTACTTTAATTTCATCTTTGTTAGTGGTATGTTCATTCTTTTTATTTTTGATATGAGGGAATTAGTTTTCCTATCCCTTTTCTTTTTCAGCCAAGGACAAGGTTTATTAGAGCATCCATCATACTGGGCAGATTCTTTTTTTATTAATTTATTTTGGTTTATCAACAATCGCTTCCGCATGCTTTTGAGTTTAAAATTTTTCTCCCCCTTCCTCCCCACCACCCTCCCTAAGACAGCACGCAATCTGTTGTAGGCTATACATTTACATTCATATGAAACATATTTTCACACTAGTGATGTTGTAAGTATAAATTAAAACCAATAGGAGGAACCACCAGAAAGAGGAAACAAAACTCAACAGAAGAGAAAAAAATTACAATTCAAATTCCATAGTTTTTTCTTTGGATTCAGATAGCATTTTCCATCATGAGGCCTCTGGAGATGTCTTAGATCCTTGTATTGCTGGGAAGTTTATCAATATTAGTCGTCACACACATGGCTGCTACTGTGTACAACGTTCTCTTGCTTCTGCTCACTTCACTCAGCATCAGACCATACAAGTCTTTCCAGGTTTTTCTGAAGTCAGCCTGCTCATCATTTATTATAGCACAATAGTATTCCATTACATTCATATACCACAACTTGCTCAGCCATTCCCCAATTGATGGGCATCCTCTCAATTTCCAACTCTTTGCCACCACAAAAAGAGCTGCTATGAATATTTTTGTACATGTGGGTCCTTTTCCCATTTGTATGATCTCTTTAGGATATAGCCCTAGAAGTGCTATTGCTGGGTCAAAGGGTATGCACATTTTGATAACCCTTTGAGCATAGTTCCAAATTGTTCTCCAAAATGGTTTGATCATTTCACAACTCCACCAACAATGCATTAGTGTTCCAATTTTCCCACATCTTCTTCAACATTTATCATTTTCCTGTTTTGTCATGTTGGCCATTCTGATAGGTGTGATGTGGTACCCCAGAGTTGTTTTGATTTGCATTTCTCTAATCAAGAGTGATTTAGAGCATGTTTTCATATGACTATAGATGGCTTTAATTTCCTCATCTGAGAACTTCCTGTTCATATCCTTTGACCATTTATCAATTGCAGAGTGACTTGTATTCTTATAAATTTGACTTAATTCTCTATAGATTTTAGAAATGAGGCCCTTATCAGAGAGACTGGTTGTAAAAATTCTTTCCCAATTGTCTACCTTCCTTCTAATCTTAGTTACATTGGCTTTGTTGGTGCAAAAACATTTCGATTTAATGTAATCAAAGTTATCCATTTTGCTTGTTGTAATCTTCTCTATCTCCTGTTTGGTCATGAATTCTTCTGTTCTCCATAAATCTGATGGTACACTATTCCTTGCTCTCCCAGTTTGCTTAAAGTATCAGCCTTTATATTTAAACCATAAACCCATTTTGACTTTATTTTGGTATATGGTGTGAGATTTTGATCAATGCCTAGTTTCTGCCATACTCTTCCAGTTTTCTCAGCAGTTTTTGTCAAAGAGTGGGTTCTTATCCCAGAATCTATGGTATTTGGGTTTATCAAATAATAGATTACTATAGTCATTGACTACTGAGTCTTGCATACTTAACCTATTCCATTGATCCATCACTCTGTTTTTTAGCCAGTACCAAGCAGTTTTGATGATTGCTGCTTTATAATACAATTTAAGATCTGGAATGGCTAGGCCACCTTCCCCTGCAGTACTTTTCATTAGTCCCCTTGATATTCTGGACCTTTTGTTCTTCCAAACGAGTCTTGTTATTATTTTTTAAAGAAGACTCCATTTATTCTTATGCTCTTTAGTGTTTTTAATAATCGTCAAAAGATTTTTCTTCATCTATTGAGATGATCATGTGGTTTCTGTTAGTTTTGGTGTTGATAGGCTCAATTATACTGATAGTTTTCCTAATATTGAACCAGCCCTGTTTTCCTGGTATAAATTGTATGTGGTAATAGTGATTATTCTTGTGATAAGTTGCTGTAATCTATTTGCTAATATTTTATTTAAAATTTTTTGAATCTATATTCATTAGTGAAGTTGGTCTATAATTTTCTTTCTCTGATTTGACTCTTCCTGGTTTAGGTATCAGCACCATATTTGTACCATAAAAAGAATTTGGTAAGACTCCTTCTTCACCTGTTTTCCCAAATAGTCTATATAGTATTGGAATTAATTGTTCTTTAAATATTTCTTAGAATTCATTTTTAAATCCATCTGGCCCTGGAGATTTTTTCCTAGGGAGTTGATCAATGGCTTGTTCAATTTCTTTTTTTCTGAGATGGGGTTATTTAAATATTTTATTTCCTCTTCTGTTAATCTGGGCAATTTATATTTTTGTAAATATGTATCCTTTTCACTAAGATTGTCAAATTTATTGGCATGCAATTGAGCAAAATAGTTCCTAATTATTGTTTAAGTTTCCTCTTCCTTGGTGGTAGATTCATCCTTTTCATTCTTGATACTACTAATTTAGTTTTCTTCTTTCTTTCTTTTTAATTAAATTAACCAAAAGTTTATCTATTTTATTGTTTTTTTCCTAAAACCAACTCTTAGTTTTATTTATTAGTTCAATAGTTTTCTTAATTTCAATTTTCTTATTTTTTCTTTAGTTTCTAATTTTTTAAATTTGGTGTTTAATTGAGGATTTTTAATTTGTTCTTTTTCTAGTTTTTTAAGTTGTATGCTCAATTAATTGATCTCCTCTTTTTCTTTTTTATTTATGTAAGCATTTAGAGACATAAAACTTCCCCTAAGAACTGCTTTTGCTGCCTCCCATAAGTTTTGGTATGTTGTCTCATTATTGTCATTCTTTTGAATGAAATTATTGATTGTTTCTATGATTTGTTCTTTAACCCAATCATTTTTAAGATTAGATTATTTAGTTTCCAATAATTTTGTAGTCTATCTTTCCATGACCCTTTATTGCATATAATTTTTATTGCATCATGTTCTAAAAAAGATGAATTTAATATTTCTGCCTTTCTGCATTGGATTGTGAGGTTTTTATGGCCAAGTAAATGGTCAGTTTTTGTGTATGTGCCATGTACCACCAAGAAAAAAAGTGTAATCCTTTCTATCCCCTTTCAGTTTTCTCCAGTGGTCTGTCATACCTATCTTTTCTAATGTTCTATTCACTTCCTTAACTTTTTTCTTGTTCTTTTTGTGTTTAAATTTATCTAGTTCAGAGAGGGCAAGGTTGAGGTCCCCCACTAGTATAATTTTGCTGTCTATTTCTTGTTGTAACTCCATTAACATTTCCTTTAAGAATTTGGATACTATACCATTTGGTGCATATATGTTTAGTAATGATATTACTTCATTGTCTATCATGCCTTTTAGGAGGATATTGTTTCCTTCCTTATCCCTTTTGTTAAGATCTATTTTTGCCTTTGCTTTTTCTGAGATCAAGATTACTACCTCTGCTTTTTTTTTTTTTACTTCAGCTAAAGCATAATATATTCTGCTCCAGTCCTTTACCTTTACCCTGTGTGTGTCACTCTTTTTCAAACGTGTTTCCTGTAAACAACATATTGTAGGAATATGATTTTTAATCCATTCTGCTATCCACTTCCATTTTATGGGAGAGTTCATCCCATTCACATTCACATTTATGATTACTATCTGTGTCTTTCTCTCCATCCTTCCTTCCTCCCCCATTTATGTTTTTCATTCTCCTTTCTCCTTTTCTCTCCTCACTAGTGTTTTGCTTTTGACCACATCTCCCTTAGTCCCTGCTCCCTTCTATTAGCCCTTTACCTTTTCTTCCCCTTTACCCTTATTGCTTCTTCCCTCCCTTCTATCCCCTTTTCCCTCCTACTGCCTATAGGGCATGTTAGTTTCCTATACCTAAATGATTATGTTACTGCCTTCTTCAGCCAAATCTGATGTGAGTAAGGTTCAAACAATGCTCATCTCCCTCCCTTCTTTCCTTGTGCTGTAATAGGTTTTTGTGCCTTTTCCTATAATGTAATTTTCCCTTGTCTGCCTCCTTCTTTCTCAGTACATTTTCTTAGATCAGATTAATCCACTTACTTGGATCCATTTAACCCACTTGATTAGATTTTTTTATCATTACATCAAAGTCAATTTATATCCACTCCCTTTATGTGTACTCCTTTAACATGGTGTAATAAAAATACAGTTCTCAAGAGTTACAAGTGTTATCTTCCTTTGTAAGTATGTAAAAGGTTTGCTTTTATTAATAATATGTTGTTTCTTTCTGTCCTATCCACCTTTTTATGTCTCTCTTGAGTCTTGTATTTGAAGATCAAATTTTCTGTTGAACTCTGGTCTTTTCATCAGGAATGTTTGGAAGTCCCCTATTTCATTGAATATCCATATCTTCCCCTGAAAGATCATGCTCATTTTTACTGGGTAGTTGATCATTGGTTGTAATCCAAGCTCCTTTGCCTTATGGAATATCATGTTTCATGCCTTACAGTCTTTTAACGTAGTAGCTGCAAGGTCCTGTGTAATCCTGACTCTAGTTCCATGATATTTTAATTGTTTCTTTCTGGCTGCTTGCAGCATTTTCTCTTTGACCTGGTAATTTTGGAATTTGGCTACTACATTCCTAGGTGTTTTCAATTTGGGATCTCTTTCGGGAGGTGAGTGGTGAATTCTTTCTATGGCTATTTTACCCTCTGCTTCTAGGACCTCAGGACAAATTTCCTTTATGATTTCCTGAAAGATACTGTCCAGGCTCTTTTATTTTTTCATTGTGATTTTCAGGTAGACCAATAATTTTTAAATTGTTTCTCCTGGATTGATTTTCCAGGTCAGTTGTTTTACCAATGAGGTATTTTATGTTTTCATCTATTTTTTCATTTTTTTTTTTGTTTCTGTTTGATTGATTTTTGCTCTCTCACAGAGTCATTAACTTCCAATTGCCTGATTCTAATTTTTAACAAATTGTTTTCTTCTGTTAGATTTTGTACCTCCTTCTCATTTGGCAAATTATATTTTTTAGGGATTTGTTTTCTTCAGTGTCCTTTTTTTTTCCAGTTGGCCAATTGTATTTTTTTAGGGACTTGTTTTCTTCAGTATACTTTTTTTCCAGTTAGCCAATTGTATTTTTTAAGGACTCTTCTACCTCTCTCATTTGACTTTCAAAAACCTTCTTGAGCTCTTCTAAGAAGGATTTTTGGCCTTCAGACCAGTTCATATTCCCTTTTGAGGTTCCAGATGTGGGTTTGTTGACAATGTTGTCCTCTTCAGAATTTATGCCTTGATCTTCACTGTTCTCAAAATGTGAATCAATGGTATGTTTCTTTTTGTTCATGGTGTTTCCTTATTCCCTGGCCTTTAAAGAGATTGAGCTCTCCTGCTGGGGAGCAGAGGATACTGACCCAAGCTTCCTGTGTTTTGAGTCTAGGTCTTGGTCACTGGCTTTGTGTGCTGGGGCCTCTGTTGTGGGCAATTGGAGGCTATAGGGTTATAGCAGCTTACCTGGTGTTGGGCTGGAATCAGCAAGGCTGGAACTCTAGGGCAACTCTAGGTTGCCTGCTTTTCCTTTCCTTTCACTTTTTTTCAGGTCCTTTCAGATGGATGTTGCAGGGTATTTATCTACCTAGGGCCCTTTGTAGTGCTGCTTTCCTTATTTTTGCTGACACTGGAAGACCCATTTGCTGTAGAATGCCGAGGCACCAGGTACTTTTCTGTGCTGGTTTCCACCAGTTCTTCCACCCTCACTGAGGCACTCAGAGGTTGAGGTGTTGGTGTTTGTCTGCTCCACCACCTGGATTTCAGGATCTCCTCTGGGTTTACTAAAGTGGGGCTTTCCCTTAGCTTCTGGGACAGCTCCTGTTCTGTACTGCTCCCCTTCCCCCAGGGCAAGAGGGGCCTTTCCCATTAATCCCTCAAGCTACCTGGGCTACTGGACTGCTGCTCCCCATCTTTCTTCTGGTTCTACTGTTGCAGGGTTTTTTCTTAGGGTGATATTTTCTGGGTAGGGGAGGGTGAGAGTGACTACCTTTTTAATCCACCATCTTGGCTCCCAGAAGTGGAAGTCCTTATCCCCTTTTTTTTTTGACCCAGCAATATTACTTCTAGGGCTGTATCCCAAAGAGATTATATAAATGGGAAAGGGATCCACATGTATGAACATAGTCATAGCAGCTCTTTTCATGGTGGCCAAGAATTGGAAATTGAGAGGATGCCCATCAATTGGGGAATGGCTGAACAAGTTGTGTTATATGAAGGTTCCATAAGAAATGATGAGCAGAAAAAAATAAATAAATAAAAAAGAAATGAGGAGCAGGCAGACCAGAAAAACTTAGAAAGACTTATACAAACCAATGCTGAGTGAAGTGAACAGAAATAGGAGAACACTGTAAGCAGTAACAGCCATATTGTTCCATGGCTAACATTGATAGACTTAGCTCTTCTCAATAATGCAAGGATCTAAGACAACTCCAAAAGATTCATGATGGAAAATGTTATCCACATCCAGAGAAAGAACTATGGATTCTGAATGCAGATGGAAGCATACTATTTGCTTTATTTTGTTTGTTTTTCTTCTTTTTTGTGGTTCCTCCCATTGGTTCTAATTCTTCTTTACAACATGACTATTGTGAAAATATATTTAATACAAATGTAAATGTAGAGTCTATATCAGATTGCATTCTATCTTGGGAGGGGGAGAGAAGATGTGGGGGTAGGAGATTTAGAACTCAAAATCTTATGTAAGTGAATGTTGAAAATTAAAATAAATATTTTTTTTTAAAGGGAGAATACAAATTGATCTAAAGCTCAAAAAGTCTTCTTGGAAGACCTCAAGAAAGTTTTTAAAAGTGAAACAAAAGAAATAGAATAAAAACTGGGAAAAATAATGTGAGATATGCAAGAGAGAGTCAACCATTTGAAAAAGGAAGGACAATTGTTGAGTGAACAAAGCAATTCTTTGAAAAAATCATCAAAATGGGGGAAAAACCCACTGAAGAAAGCTTAAAAATTTGAATTGACCAAATGGAAAAGGAGGTATAAAAACTAACTGAAGATAAGAACTGTTTAAAAATTAGAATAGGGAAGTGAAAACTCTATGAGACATCAAGATGATGATGACTCTATGAGACATCAAGAATCAGTCAACAAAACCAAAATAATGAAAAATAGAAGAAAATATGTAATACTTTTTTTGGAAAAAAAAAAAACACAGTGACTTTGAAAATAGATCCAGGAGAGATAATTTAAGAATTATTGGTCTATATGAAAGTCATGATCAAAAAAAAAAAAAGAACTTAGCATCTTTTAAGAAATTATCAAGGAAAGGGTGAGTGGAGCCAAGATGCCAGAATAAAAGCAGTGACTTTCTTGAGCTCTCCCCCAAATCCTTTCAAATACCTGTAAAAAAATTGTTCTAAACAAATTCTAAAGCAGCAGAACCCACAAAAAGACAGAGTTAAACAAATTTCCAGCCCAAGACAACCTGAATTGTTGATCAGAAAGGTATATAGCACCAGGTGGGGAAAGGAACAGAGTTTGGAGTGGGCATGCAGGCAAACTAGGCCTCAGAAAACCTGCAGCAGACCTCAGAGGACTGAATCAAAGGCAACTGTGGTGGTTTCCAGACTTCTCAACCCATGAACACCAAGGACAACTTAGAAGGTCAGTAGGAAAGGTTTCTGTCTGCGGTGGTGAGAGAGAAGCTCAGTACCAGCCCCAGTCCCCAAGAGTGGTCCTGGGTTGGCAGCTGCTTCTGGAGCTTCTTACCCACAGACTGAGAAGGAATACAGTGGCTGATCAGAGAAGGATTGCAGGGATCTCTTTGCTGGTGCAGAATTCTCTTGCTTTGCTTGTGCTTGGATCTGGGTCGCAGTTCTGGGTGGCAGTCCTGGGGCAAGGAGGAGTGCTGGTGTGGTGGAGCTTGTAGTGGTGGTGAGGAGTGAATCCTCCTCACAATTCAAAGAAAGAAAACAGTGTTTGTGGTCACTCATAGATCAGAGCAAAGGCCAGGAAAGGAGTAAACACCTTGCCCTTGATCACAATACTTTGGAAGAACTGAACATTTACAGGTGCTTAGAAGTATCTCTGAAAGCAGCTGCACAAAACCTCCAAAGCTTGGGACAGTATATTCTCCACACTGGAAGCAGACCCCTACCTTAACAAAGGTTTAAAATGCAAGTAATTTGCTGGGATCATGAGCAAGCAGCACAAAAAGAGTAGGAACTTAGAATTTTACTTTGGTGACAAAGAAGATCAAAACATATGAGAAATCAATAAAGTCAAAGCCCCTATATCCAAAGCTTCTAAGAAAGATTTGAATTGGTCCCAGGTCATGGAAGAGCTCAAAAAGGATTTTGAGAAGTAAGGGAAATAGAGGAAAAGCTGGGAAGGGAAATGAGAGTGATACAAGAAAATTATGAAAAGCAAGTCAACAGCTTGCTGAAGGAGACCCAAAAAATACTGAAGAAAATAACACCTTAAAAAAATAGCCAAAACCAAATGGCAAAAGAGGTCCAAAAAGCCAATGAGGAGAAGAATGTCCTAAAAAGCAAAATTTGCCAAATGGAAAAAGAAGTCCAAAAGCTTACTCGAGAAAATATTGCCTTAAAAATTACAATGGAGCA
This sequence comes from Vombatus ursinus, assembly GCF_900497805.2. Classification (NCBI taxonomy): domain Eukaryota; kingdom Metazoa; phylum Chordata; class Mammalia; order Diprotodontia; family Vombatidae; genus Vombatus; species Vombatus ursinus. Next base: position 10,340,859 of record NW_020954552.1, on the reverse strand, counting down.
ATTGGAAGCTAGTGACTTTATTTTACTCATGTAAACATTGAAACTAAGAACTAGTTTTCCTAAGAACTGCTTTTGCTGCACCCCATAAGTTTTGGTATGTTATCTCATTATTGTTGTTCTCTTGGATGAATTTATGGATTGTTTCTATGATGTATTGTTTGATTCACTAATTCTTTGGTATTAAATTATTTAGTTTCCAATTAAATTTTAGTCTATCTTTCCATGGCCCTTTATTACATGTAATTTTTATTTTGTTATGATCTAAGAAGGTTACATTAAATATTTCTGCTTTTTTGCATTAGATTGTGAGGTTTCTATGCCCTAGTATATTATCAGTTTTTGTGTTGGTGCCATGCACTCTCAAGAAAAAGGCATATTCCTTTCAATCCCCATTCAATTTTTCCAGACATCTACCATATCTAATTTTTCTAAAATTCTATTCACTTTCTTAACTTCTTTCTTGCTTATTTTGTGGTTAGATTTATCTAGTTCTGAGAGGAGGAGTTTGAGGTCTCCCACTATTATAGTTTTGTTTTTTTATTCTTCCTGTAACTCCCTTAACTTCTCCTTAAAGAATTTGGATGCACTTGGTGCATATATGTTTAGTAATGATATCATTTCATTGTCTATGGTACCTTTTATCACAATGTGGTTTCCTTCCTTATCTCTTTTAATTAGATCTATTTTTGCTTTTGCTTTGTCTGAGATCAGGATTGCTACCCCTGCTTGCTTTTTTTGTGTGGCAATTGGGGTTAAATATCTTGTCCAGAGTCACACTGCTAGTGAGTGTTATGTGTCTGAGGCTGGATTTGAACTCAGGTCCTCCTGACTTTAGGACTGGTGTTCTATCCACTGTGCCACCTAGCTGCCCCAACATAATATATTCTACTCTAGCCTTTTACCTTTACTCTGTGTGCAACCCTGTGCTTCAAATGTGTTTCTTGTAAACAACATATTGTAGGATTATGGTTTTTAATCCACTGTGCTATCTGCTTTTTTTTTATTGGAGGGTTCATCCCATTCACATTCACAGTTATAATTATTATGTCTTTCTCTCCATTCTATTTCCCTGCTTGTTTGTGCTTTTTCCTCTCCTTCCTCCTTTCTTCTCCTCACTAGAATTTGCTTTTTACCACCACCTATCACAATATGTACTCCCTTCTATCTCCCCCCTACCTTTTCTTTCCCTTTTCTCCTCCTATTTCTCATTGGGCAAGTTAGATTTCTATACCTAATTGATGATGCTATTCCCTCTCTGGGCTGAATTTAATGAGAATAATGTTCAAACAATGCTCATTTCCTTCCCTTCTTTCCCTCTACTGTAATAGGTCTATGTGTCTCTTCATGTGTTGTAATTTACCTTTTTCTGCCTCTTCCTTTATTCTTCTCCATGTATAATATCTTTTCACCACTTAATTAGATTTTTATCATCACATCAAAGTCAACTTATATCCATGCTCTCCATCTAAATATTGTAGTAAAGATACAATTCTCAAGAGTTATAAGTATTATCTTCCCTTGTAGGGATGTAAACAGTTTACCGTTATTAAAAATGTTTTTTTTTTCTTTCCTATTTACTTTTTATGCCTTTCTGGAGTCTTGTATTTGCAGATCAAATTTTCTGTTGAGCTCTAGTCTTTTCATCAGGAAGGTTTGAAAGTCCCCTCTTTCACTGAATGTTCATCTCCTTCCCTGAAAGATTATGCTCAATTTTGCTGGGTAGTTGATCCTTGGTTATAATCCAAGATCCTTTGCCTTCCAGAATATCATATTCCAAGTCCTCTGATCTTTTAATGCAGAAGCTGCAAAGTCCTACATAATGCTGACTGTGATTCCACAATACTTAAATTACTTCTTTCTGACTGCTTACACTATTTTCTCTTTGGCCTGATAATTTTGGAATTTGGCTATAGTATTCCTTGGTGTTTTCAATTTCATATCTCTTTTGATGACTATTTTACCCTCTGGTTCTAGAATATCAGGGCAGTTTTCCTTGATGATTTATTGAAAAATGCTGTCCAGGCTCTCTTTTTTTTATTGTTGCTTTCATGTAGACCGATAATTATTAGATCATCATATAATTATTAGATCATCTCTCCTGAATCTATTTTCCAGGTCAGTTTTTTTTTCCAATGAGACATTTTATGTTTTCCTTTATTTTTTTCTTTCTTTTGATTTTGTTTGACTGATTCTTGATGTCTCATAGAGTCATTAGCTTCCACTTCCTCAATTGTAATTTTAATGAATTATTTTCTTCAATTAACTTTTGCACCTCCTTTTCCATTTGACCCATTTTACTTTGTAACAAGTTCTTCTCTTCAGTGAGTTTTTGTGCCTCTTTTTCCATATGGCCAATTCTACTTTTTAAGGAGTTGTTTCTACAGTCAATTTTTGTCCTTTCTTTTCCAAGCTATTGACTCTCTCTTGTATACCTCTCATTTCTTTTCCCAGTTTTTCTTCTACCCCTCTTATTTGACTTTTAAAATCCTTCTTCAATTCTTCCAAGAAGGCTTTTTGGCCTTGCAACCAGTTCATATTCCCCTTTGAGTTTTCAGATGTGAGTATATTGACAATATTGTCCTCTTCTTAATCTGTGTTTTGGTCTTCCCTGTTCCCATAGTAAGAATGTATGGTCATTGTCCATTTCTGCTTTTTGTATATGATGTTTGTCTATTTCCTGGCTTTTAAAGTTGAGCTCTCCTGCTGGAGCATAAGGAGCACTGACTCAAACTTCTTATGCTGGAAGCCTGGGCCTTGGTCACTGACTTTGTTTGCTACGGCCTCAGGTACTGGCAGCTGGAGGCTGTTGGGTTCTGGCAGCTTATCTGATGTTGAGCTGAGGTCAGCAACACTGAAGCTCTTGGGCTGGAGGGAAGTGTCTGGCCCCTGGAGGATGGCTGTTCTGAAGCACCAGAAGGTTTGGCTCCTAGAGAACACCTGCCTATCTGCCACTGTGCTTCCTGGAGGAGGGGTGACTGCTTGAGTTTACTGGTTTCCCTGTTTGTGCCAAGGCACTAGGGAGTCCTGGTGTTGGCACTTGCCTGTTCCACCACCTTGGGGCTCAGGATCTCCCAGTGGTTTGCTGAGACTAGGCTTGCCACTGGCTTGCTGGAATACCTCCTGTCCTGTACTGCTATCCTTCCACCAAAGTGAGAGGGACCTTTTCTGTTAATCCCTCAAGCTTCCCAAGATAAAAGGCCACTGCACCCTGTCTTTCTGCTGATGCAGCTGTTCCAGGGTTTTTCCTGGCGTGATATTTTCTGGGTTTTTAGAGGTCAGTAAAGGAGAGAGAGCTATTTACTTCTTACTCCACCATTTTGGTTCCTGGAACTAGAACTACATAATTTTTAAAATGGAAAAGCACAGAGTAATTGACTGGAAGTAGAGAAAGGAAATGTGGACCTAGAATAAGTTGATATATTGCAACTGTAGCTGTAAGAAAAAAATCAGTTACCATACATAGGAAATAGGAATTTACTGTCATGCGCCATTAGAAGTTTGACTGATTAAGGGACACAAGTTGTGTTCCATTATGGTATAATTCCTATGAAATGTTGTTTTATTTATACTTATTTTATGTATATCTGACAATGCATTAAGAATAATTTAGGTAATTTAAAAAAGAGTATATTATCAAATATTAAATGAAAACATATGTTTTTAATCCCAACTTAACCTCCAGAATTATTTTTCAGCCAAAGACAAGGTTTATTAAAGATCCACCATACTTGCTGGACTCTTAATGAATCTGAACATTTGTGACCTATTGACTAGATTATAAGAATCTGAACATCTTAATGGAGACAAGATGAATTTCATATTCAGAAAGACTGTGGGAGGGATCTAGGAGTGCCCAAGTAATCTGGGGTGATTGTAAGGTAACAAAATGTCAGGGACCTGGACCATGTGGCCAAGGGAGAATGGAGTCTAGATAGGATTAAGGGTAGAAAGTGGCCAGGGGCAATTGAAGGCAACAGAACAAAATTGAGAGATTGGGCGTAGCCACAAAGAAAGGCCAATTGAGTGGATTATAGACTCAGGCAAATGCCAGAGATTTGGGAAAAGCCCAGGAATTTTCTTTTTTTGGGTCCAGATCCCAAAGACGTGGTCTTTTCCTTTTAGGTGTTCAAATCCCATTCCCATCATATCCCCTCAAACAAATGGGACCCACATTCTTTTTGGGTAAGGGACAAAGGTTTTGCATTCTGAATCTTCTTCCTACTGGCAAGGGGTGTGGAGCTGTCCCTGCCTCAAGGGGGTTCCAAAGAAGAGGTTTATTGGAACCAAACACAGGTTGCATCCAGTGGACAATGGGGGGACACAGGCCGGTACCTGCTGTTTGCTACCAATTGTAGGTGAATGGGATGTAGTCTGGAAGAAACAATTCACCTCCAGAAACAATAACACCTTATTCCAAGCTTGCTTAAAATCTCACACTTTTGGAGAGGATTCTGGGAAGATGGCAGAGTAGGTCAGAAAATTTCAAGCTCTCAAGATTTTCCTCCACAAAAGAGATAAAATAACACCTCTGGCCAAACATAGAGCAGTGAAAACAAATAAGAGTAGAGCAGAACAGGAGTCCTCAAGGGACAATTGGAGAAGATCTGAAGAAAAATCCCAGAATGAGATTTCCTCCCTGGGAAGAGAAAACACCTGCAGGCTAGGGATGACTTAAACAATAAGAGGCAAGCCCTAGGGCTAGCTGGTTTGGGATGCTGCCTTGGCCCCAGTCATAAGAACATTTACCCAAAGGACAGTGAGGGCAGTTGGGCCTTGGACCTGGGGAAGATCTAGGGTACCTCTGCTGACAAAGAAAGCCAGACCCAGCTGTGCAGTGGAGGCTCAGTAGAGGCAAGAAGGAACCAGCACACAACCAGTGAGTGCAGAAGCAGTGGGTAGGGGGTGCTGCTGACTATGGGCACTTACAGGAGGCTAAAGGTCTTGGTTTGTGTTCAAGGTCAGAAGGGAGAATTGAAGAGAATCAGATTCCAAAGGGACCATCCTCCATAGGGCTAGAGATAATTATAAAAACTAAATTATTACCAAAAATAAATGCACAGACAAAGGAGAAAGAATCCAGCCATAGAGAGATATTATTAGAATAGAAAAGATTGAGGTTCATCTTCAGAGGAGGATACTGAAGCAAAGAAATCCTCTCCTACACCAAAGAATAATGTCAAATGGTCACCTGCCCAAAAAGAATTCATTGAACAACTTAAAAAAGACTTTAAGAATCAAATGAAAGAGATTGAGGAAAAACTAAAAAGAAAAATAAGAATAATGCAACAAAAACAAGAAGATTGTGAAAAAAAGTTAACCAATTAGAAAAGGAGATCCAGGATCTTAAGGAAGAAAATGACTCCTTGAAAATCAGAACTGGACAAGAGGAAGCCAGCAAGGTTATAAGAAATCAAGAAAAAAATACTGAGAATGAAAAAATTGAAGAGAATGGGAAACATCTCAAGTGAAAAGAAATCAATGGATCTAGAGTACAGATCAAGAAGAGAAAATATAAGAATAATTGGACTACCTGAATATTCTCATCAAAAAAAAAAGAATCTTGATACAATAATACAAGAAATAATTGAAGAAAATTGCCCTAAAGCACTAGAACAGGAAGGAAAGTAGAAATAAAAAAAATGTACTGATCACCACCTAAAAGAGATTATATGAGGAAAACTCACAGGAATATTACAGCCAAATTTTGAAACCCCCAGATCAAGAACAAAATATTGTGAGCAACAAGAAAAAAAAACAATATACATATGGTGGTACCACAATTAGAATCACATAAGATCTCTCAGTGGCCACACTAAAAGATCACAGTTCTTGGAACACTATATATAGAAGAGCAAGAGAACTGGGCTTCCAGTCAAAAATATCATACCCAAAGAAGGAAAGGCCTGGGTGAGCAGAAAATCTCCAGGAGCCACACTACCCAATCCTACCTCTAGTGTTCCAATGTTGCTGATTCCAGCCCAACACCAGGGAAGCTTCTAGAATCCTACAGCCTCCCACTGCCAGCATTGGAGGTCCAAGCACACAAAGCCAGTGACCAGGCCCTAGGCTCCCAACACAAGAAGCTTGGGTCAGTGCCTTCTGCTCCCTAGCAGAAAACCTCAGTCTCTTTAAAGGCAAGGAAATAAGCAAACACCATGAGCAAAAAGAAATATATGATAGATTCTTATTATGGGAAGAGTGAAGATAAAGGCAGAAATTCTGAAGAGGACAATATTGTCAACAAACCCTCATCTGGAACCTCAAAATGGAAGATGAACTAGTTTGAAGCCCCAAAACTTAGAAAAGCTTAAGAAAGATTTTCAAAGTCAAATGAGAGAGGTAGAAGAAAAAATGGGAAAAGAAATGAGAGGTATGTAACAGAGTCAATAGCTTGGAAAAGGAAGGACAAAAATTAATTGTAGAACACAAGTCCTTTAAAAAATATAATTGGCCAACTGGAAAAAAAAAGTACACTGAAGAAAACAAGTCCCTAAAAAATATAATTGGTCAACTGGAAAAAAAGTACACTGAAGAAGACAGGTCCCTAAAAAATACAATTGGCCAAATGGGAAAGGAGGTACAAAATCTAATAGAAGAAAGCAATTTGTTAAAAAATAGAATTGGACAAATGGAAGCTAATGACTCTGTGAGACAGCAAGAATCAGTCAAACAAAAACAATATAATAAAATAAATAGATGAAAATGTAAAATACCTCATTGGTAAAACAACTGACCTGGAAAATCAATCCAGGTGAGACAATGTAAAAATTATTGGTCTACTTGAAAATTACAATAAAAAAAAGAGCCTGGACAGGATATTTCAGAAAATCATAAAGGAAAACTGTCTTAGAAACAGAGGGTAAGATAGCCATAGAAAGAATCCACCAATCACCTCCTGAAAGAGTTCCCAAATTGAAAACACCAAGGAATTTAGTAACCAAATTAGAAAAGCACCTGGTCAAAGAGAAAAAACTGCAAGCAGCCAGAAAAAGAAAACAATTTAAATATCTGGAACCACATTCAGGATTACACAGGACCTTGCAGCTACTACATTAAAAGGCCAAAGGGTGTGAAATATGATATTCTGTAAGGCAAAGGAGCTTTGATTACAACTAAGGATCAACTACCCAGCAAAAATGAGTATGATCTTTCAGGGGAGGAGATGGATATTCAATGAAATAGGGGACTTCCATACCTTCCTGATAAAAAGACCAGAACTCAACAGAAAATTTGATCTTCAAATACAAGACTCAAGAGAGAAATAAGAAGGTAGATAGAACAGAAAGAAACAACATGTTATTAATAAAGGCAAACTGTTTACATCCCTACAAAGGAAGATGACACTTGTAACTCTTGAGAACTGTATTGTTATTACACCATGTTAAAGGGGTATACATAAAGGGGGTAAGTATAAATTGGCTTTTCGGTAATGATGAAAATAATCTAATCAAGTGGGTTAAATGGATCTAAGTAAATGGTTCAATCTGATCTAACTAAGAAAATGTACTGAGAGAAAAGGAAAGGAGGAGGAAGACAAGGGTAAATTACATTATAGGAAAAGGCACAAAAACCTATTACAGCAGAGGGAAAGAAGGGAAGGAGATGAGCACTGTTTGAACCTTACTCTCATCAGATTTGTCTCAAGAAAGGAATAACATAATCATTTAGGTATAGAAATCTAACATGCCCTATAGGCAGTAGGAGGGAAAAGGGGAAAGAAAGGGGATGGGGGGGATAGAAGGGAGGGAAGAAATAGTAAGGGTAAAAGAGAAGAAAAGTGAGGGGCTAATAGAAGGGAGGTGGGACTGAGAGAGGTGGTCGTCAAAATCAAAACCTTAGTGAGGAGGAAAAGAAAGAAAGGAGAAAGAAAACCATAAACAGAGGGTGGAAAGGATGGAGAGAAAGACACAGATAGTAATCATAACTGAATGTGATATATGAATGTAATAGAATACTATTGTGCTATAAGAAATGATGAACAGGCAGACTTCAGAAAAAGATGGAAAGACTTGTATGGTTTGATGCTGAGTGAAGTGAGCAGAATGAGGAGAATGTTGTACACAGTAACAGACACATTGTGCGATGATTAATATTGATAGACTTACCTCTTCTCAGCAACAAAAGTATCTAAGATGTCTCCAAAAACCTCATGATGGAAAATGCCATCCACATCCAAAGAAAGAACTATGGAGCTTGAATGCAGATCGAAGCATACTATTTGCTTTTTTTTTCCTTCTGTTGTGTTTTGTTTCCTCTTTCTAGTGGTCCCTCTTGTTAGTTCTAATTCTTACTTACAACATCACTAATGTGAAAATATTTTTAATAGGAATGTATATGTATAGCCTATATCAGATTGTTTGCCATCTTGGGGAGGTAGGTAGGGAGGGAGGGGGAGACAATTTTAAAACTCAAAAGTTTATGGAAGTGATTGTTGATAAATCAAAATAAATTAATTTTAAAAAAAAGAATTTATCTCTTACCTGTAGCTTTATAAAGTATATGATCTGCTTTTCTTCCAATTTTTAAATGGTGTGATCTTTAATATTCAGTTTGAGTATGCATTTTTAATTTCTTATAGAATATGGTTTAAGATGATAGTCTAAGTCTAAATTCAGTTCTTATCAAATAGCAAGGTCTTTTCTAATTAATTTATGTTTTAGGGGCTTATTGAATTCCAGGTTTTGGAGCTCCATTTTTTTCTGATTCTTCCTTGCCCACTAATCTACTTTTCTTTCTTTTTTAACCAATACAAAATGGTTTTAATAGTGGCTGCTTTAAATGTTATTTCTCTTTCATTCTTATATTTTTCATTATTTCCTTTGATATTTTGTTCCTTCAAATGAATTCTGTTACTTTCTTATCTAGCTCTGTAAAATATCCCCTTGGTAGTCTGATTAGAATAGCATTAAATATATAAATTGCAAAAAAAAAAAAAGTATCATATCCAGCATAGCTAAGCATAATTCTGAATAAAAAATAGTGGACATTTGATCAATTTTCATGCTTTCAGGTCTTTGTTTAAAAAAACACCCTGAATTTAATAGAAGATTTGACATACAAGAGCCAAGAGAAATATAAGGTACATACTAATGATCAATTACAATGGACTGAATAAGGATAGAGTGTTTAACTTTTATGTATGTAAAATGTAAAACCTATGTCTAAGATTGTTAGTAGTCATTAGGTAGCTTATGAGAAAGATTGGGATAGATCTGACTACAATATGACTTCAAATACTAAAACCACTCAAGAATAGCTAAAAGAGTAATTATCTTTCACAAATGAGGTGTAAGAGGAAGAACCAATACATAGGAATTAGATGGGGGAGGGAGGGCTGTTAGTTCTGGAAACCTACTTTCATCAGGAATGAGTTTGAGTGGAAAATAAATTTATATTTAGAAGAATATAAAAGTCTACTAAATTTAGAAAGAAATAAAACTCTAAGGAGAAAGGAAAGAGGAGAGGATAAAGGAGGGATTTTTAGAGGGGAGGGTGAGGGAATAGGTTAAAAGGGAGATATAGAAGGGTGTTTAGATTTAGGGGAATGGGAGGATAAGGGAGAGATTGCTGGAGTGGGCATAGGTTAAGTAATAGGAGGGTACATAGCAGGTAGAAGTAAAATGGAGGATTTAGGAGAGATAGGAAAAAGGGTTATGTACAAACACAAACACAAAGATTAGGAATAGAATCTCTTAGGGAAAGGATATGTTTATGTATGTATATATGTATGCATATATATATATACATATATACATGCACACACACACACATATACATACCTATATATAAAAATATATCCATGCTCAATTGTAACCTTGGGGTGGTGGGCAGGGGGCAAGAAGGGGGGAAAAAGAACAAAGTAAAAAGTGTATAGCAGAGAACAAAATAAAACCTTCAAGGAAGCAAAGAAAAGATGGATAGATTTCAACATAACATACAGTATTTAATATATTGGCTTTCTTGGAATGAAGTTACTGCTATATATTTTGAATCCTCTCTTATGTTCTGCTGTGCACATCACATGTTTTATCTTTTTATTTTATATTTAAGTTTAGCATTTAAGTTTCTAATGTTTCTTTCTCTTTTGTTATTATGTATTTAAGTTTTAATATTTGTCTAAAATTAAAAAAATTAAAAAGAAAAAAATCACATTTTCCTTGAGCTTAGGGAAAGTAATTAAAAATCTTGGTTTTAAAGAGGGAAGAGTATTTTTTTAAAGCACTTCTATAAGCAGAAGAGAAAAAGTAATTTGAATGACACATGCAGCACAATGTTAATAATAATCTCGCTGGGCTAGAGTAAAAGTTGAATATACAATACTCTAAAGGAACTGGCAGGAAAATAAGTTTTCTAGGCCTCAATTTAATACAATTCTTATACATTCCTACTGTATACAGAAAGCTATGGCCAGTGCTATAGGTACAAATATAAAAAATAGAGCAGTCCTTGCCTTCAATGGACTTCTATAAATTCAATAAATTATAAATACAATATATATTCCCAAGGAGAATGGATTACTCTTTATGAATATTAATGTAAGATCCTCAAGTTAAGGTATTTTCATTTTTTTCTTGATAATTTCAGTGCCCAGTCCTATCCTTTGCTCAGAGTAAAGAACTAAATAGTCGTTAGATTCTGAGCATATGGAAGAGGAGATGCATCCCCTGTGGGGAAGAAGCACATTCATTCAGTCAATTTTCAAATTCTTCTCCTTTTCAAGTTTCTAAATCTATGAGAATATGTTTTATTTGAACTATTTTGTTCAGCATTCCCAGATTTCTGGTTTCCACTGGAAGAACTATTGTCATTAGGAAAGAATTTAACTGATTTCAAATTGGACTCAACATTATATAGGTTGTAAATGTGATTTACTTAAGTATATCTGACCTGTATTCCATTTAATAAGAGGAATTACAATTTTGATGCAAAGAAAAATTTTGAGAGATTTCTTAAGAGACTCAGAAAGTTTCTTGTAGATTTAATAATCCATATAAAGTGGCATTTGTGATAAAGCACAGAAGTAGAAATGTACAGATTTAATTTACCTTGAAATATGTATGAGTTTCATTTTAAATCTATTTTAAAAAGATAAAAAAAAGAAATGTTGGCATTTTCCAAACTCTAAGCATTCACATGTTTTCCCATTTCTATATATTCTCATTTAACAGCGAAGTGATTGACCAGTATAATAAGATGGCTGAAGGATAGCAATATTTTATACACTAGAATGTTTGGACTACAATTTACAAAAAGAAGACCTAGAGTTGAATATTTTCCCTATTCTTTCTCCAAAAGCACACTGTCACAGGCTCTGTTAGAAATTTCCTCAACACAAATGCCTCAAAGTCAGCTGAAATAACTTAACTCTCAAAACTTGTACTATTTAAATGATATTTTTCCTTATTACCTGAAAGCCATGAAGCTCATTACCTGATAGCTCAGTTTTCTGAGCAAACTGTGGGAACATAGCCATTATTCTAAGTAATAAGAAGAAATATAAACCAATTACAAGGACAAGCTGTTTAAATGTATTTCTTTTAATTATTTAACAAGTATTTAAAGCTAGAGGCCAGTCTGTTCGCTTCCCTCATATCCACATTATCCTATAATGTTTGAGAAAGTGTTTTGCTTTAGAATAACAAAGGTATCATGATGTACTCAGAAAAACATTGGATTTGGAACTCAGGTGATCTGAGTTCAAATTCAAATCTTACATTTACTGATTCTGTGTCCATGGGCACAGAATTTTTTCTTCTGAGACATAGTTTCCACATTAATGGTGAGAATATCTATCTCTTAGGGTTATTATAAGGAAAGTGATCTCTGCACTTTAAATTCCTCCATATATTTGAGATGTTATTATTAAGAAAGCCTATACATTGCCTAACATATGCTACATTTTTTCTGTACTATTTAGGCAAATCATCAGAGTCAAATAATACATATTTTATATCCAAAGGCCACAACTACATAATACTAAAACAATAATAGAAGCAAGAAATTTTACAGCTGGAAAGAAGCTCAAAGATAATAAAATCCAACCGCTCAGACACTAATGTCCAGAATGTTGAAGTGGAAAGCCCAAGATTATATAGGTTAACATTAGTGGAAGAGCTTGGATAAGATCCAAGGTATTCTCATTCTTGGCCCAGGGATCTTTCTCAATTACTCAAAGAGCCAGTTAATTTGGTGAAAAGAAAAATAACAAATGAACTAAATAAAATAATACAATTAGTTTTTTGATCTATTGCTCTTATTTAGACATGAGTGAAAACTGAAAAAAAACTGATCTATTATCAGCCAGATGTATGTTTAACTTGGTTATAAGGTAGTAGTGAGGGATCGGGTTGAGTTGCCTGTTTTATCTCTGCCACTGCTATGGTTTAGAGTAATCGCTCTACTCTTAGGTACTTGGAGTGTCTTCCCAAAGAAGTAGTAGAATGATAAGCATAATACATTTCACTCCACCATGGAGACATTCTTGAAAGATATTCCTGATCATGCCCAATTTATATCTACCTCTTCACACATGTTACAAATTATTGGGTTGTTTTTGATTGTTTGTGGGTTTGTTTGCTTGTTTTATGGAGCAGTGATGATCTATTCTCTGGATTTACCAAAGGCCCTTTACTCTACAATTCTACTAATGGTTGATCGATGGTAGGTCAGTAATCTGACCTTCATCCTAAGAGAACACTTAGTTTCAAGGTGAGTAATGGCATATATTTGTGAAATTTCTGACCTAGCCAGGTTGGACAATCCATATCTTTAGAACAGATTGCTTCTCTGTTTCAGACAAGTTATTTTTGAAAGTTATGCTGCTTCTAGTTTGATTTTAAAGGGCCAGGGGATATCATGGGGCAGCTAGGTGGCACAGTGGATAGAGCACTGGCCCTGAAGTCAGGAGGACCTGAGTTCAAATCCAGCCTCAGACCAAACACTTGACACTTACTAGCTGTGTGATCTTGGGCAAGCCACTTAACCCCATTGCCTGGGAAAAAAAAGGAAAAAAAAGAAAGTTATGCTGCTTGTAGTTTGATTTTAAAGGGCCAAGGAATATCATAGGCTGGAACAAAGATATCTCATGATTTAAACTGAAGTTTCACAATGCAAGAAGAAGGGGGGAAACACTACTCAAAAGTCTCTGCTTTGGGAAGAGATCAGAAGTGTTGAGTTAGTTACATAGAATTAAGGGGTCAAGGTAGCTAAGTGGCAGTGGCCCTGGAGTTAGGAGAACCTGAGTTCAAATCCAGCCTCAGATGTTAGACACTTACCAGCTATGTAATCAGGGGCAAGTCATTTAACCTCAACTGCCTTCCTTGATACAGGAATGCTATGCTGGGTGGTTCTGTGCCAGTATCTCCAGTGTCTCACAATTGATTCTAAAGTTCTTCAGAAAGACATTGAGAGTGTCCTTGAATTGCTTTTTCTGACCTCCATGTGAGTGCTTTCCTTGTGCAAATTCTCCATAAAATAGTCTTGTAGGCAAATGTACATTTGGCATTCAAACAATGTGGCCAGCCCATCAGACTTATGCACTATAATAGAATTTGAATGTTTGGCAGTTCAGTTCAAGAAAGGACCTCTGTGGCCAGTACTTTTTTTTTGGCCAGATCATCTTCATAATCTTCCCAAGATGAAACAAAAGGAAGCAATTCAGTTTCCTGGCATGGTGCTGGTATACTGTCTAGGTTTCACAGGCATACAATGAGGTCAGCACAGCATCTCTATAGACCTTCAATTTGGTAGGCAGATTAACACCTCTTCTCTCTCACATTTTCCTTTGGAGAATCCCAAACATTAAGCAATGGTTGCATCAACCTCAAAATGTTTGTGCCAAAACACAGAAAGAAAATTATGGATCAATTTTCCTAATGAATATAAATGCAAAAATTTAAATAAAATATTAGCAAAGATATTACAACAACTTATTAAGATGATAATACACTATGATGAGGTGGGATTTATACCAGGAATGCAGAGCTGGTTCAATGCTGGAAAACTATCAGCATAATTGACCATATCAATAACACAATTAACAGAAATCATGATTATCTCAACAGATTCAGAAAAAAGCCTTTGACAATATACAACACCTATTCCTTTTAAAAACACCAAATACCATAGGAGTAAATGGAGTCTTAAATTAAATTAACTTATTGAAATGATAAGTAGCATCTACCTAAAACCTTCAGCAAGCATCATATGTAATGGGGACAAGATAGAAGCATTTCCAGTAAGATCAGGGTGAAACAAAAATGTCCATTATCACCACTGCTATTCAATATGATACTAGAAACATTAGCTTTAGCAATAAGAGAAAAAAAAGAAATTAAAGGTATTAGAATAGGCAAAGAAGAAACAAAGCTATCACTCTTTGCATAAGATATGATAATAAACTTAAAGAATCCTAGAGAATCAAGTAAAAAAATACTTGAAATAATAAACAACTTTAGCAAAGTTGCAGGATATAAAATAAACCCATATAAATCATCAGCATTTCCATATATTACCAACAAAGCTTAACAGCAAGAGATAGAAAGAGAAATTCCATTTAAAGTTGCTGTAGTCATTATAAAATGTTTGGGAAGCTACCTGCCAAGAAAAACCTAGGAACTATATCAACACAATTACAAAACATTTCACACAAATGAAGTCAGATCTAAATATCTGGAAAAATATCAAGTGCTCATGAGTAGGCTGAGCTAATATAATGAAAATGACAATTCTACTTAAATAAATTTACTTATTCTGTGCTATATCAAACTACCAAAAATTATTTTATAGAGATAGAAAAATGATAACAAAATTTCTCTGAAAGAACAAAAGATCTAGACTATCAAAGGAATTAATGAAAAGATTTGCAAGGGAAGGTGGCCTAGGCATACCAGATCCAAAACTGTATTATAATGCAGAAGTCATCAAAAATACTTGGTATTGGCTAAGAAATAGATTATATAGGAATAGGTTAGGTACACAAGACACAGTAGTCAATGACTACAGTAATATACTGTTTGATAAACCCAAATATTCCAACTTCTAGCGTAAGAACTTACTATCTGACAAACACTGCTGAGAAAACTGGAAAATAGCATGGCTGAAACTAGGCAAAGACCAGCATCTTGTACCATACAGCAAGATAAGGTAGGTATATGATTTTGACATAAAGAATGATACCATACACAAATTAGGAGAGCAAGGAATAGTTCTCCTGCCAGATCTGTGGAGAAAGGAAGATTTTATGATCAAACAAGAGATAAAGAACATTATGAAAGGCAAAATGGATGATTTTAATTACATTAAATTAAAAAGGTTTTGCACAAACAAAGCCAATGTAACCAAGATTAGAAGGGAAGCAGAAAGCTCAGGAACAATTTTTACAGCCAGTATCTCTGACAAAGTTCTTGTTTCTAAAATATATAGAGAACTGAGTCAACTTTATAAGATTACAAGTCATTTTCCAATTGATAAATGGTCAGATGATATGAATAGAAAGTTTTTGGATGAAGAAAATAAAGCTATCTATAGTCATATAAAAATGCTCTAAATCATTGACTATAGAAATGTAAATTAAACCAACTATGAGGGACCACCTCACACCTTTCAGATTGACTAACATAACAAAACAGGAAATTGATAAATCTTGGAGAAGGTATAGGAAAATTGGAACACTACTGCATTATTGGTGGAGTTGTGAACTGATCCTATCATTCTGGAGAGCAATTTGGAACTATGTCCAAGGGCTACAAAATTGTGCATTCCCATTTGATCCAGTAATACCGTTACTAGCTCTTTCCTTGAAAGAGAGCATACAAAAGGGAGAAGGACCCATAGGTACAAAAATATTTATAGCTGCTCTTGTTGTGGTGACAAAGAACTGGAAATTGAGGGGATGCTGATCAAGTGGGGAATGGCTGAACAAGTTGTAATATGTGAATGTAATGGAACACTATTGTGCTATAAGAAATTATGAGCAGGTAGATTTCAGAAAAAAACCTAGAAAGATATACATGAACTGATGCTAAGTGAAAGGAGCCAAACTAGGAGAACATTCTACACAGCAACATCAACATTATACAATGATTACCTATGATAGACTTAGCTCTTTTTTAGCAATACAATGATCCAAGAGAATTATAGAAGTCTAGTGATGGAAAATTCTAACCACATTCAGAGAAAGAACTATAGAATCTGAAGGCATATCAAAGCATACCATTTTCACTCTTTTTTTTCTTGTGTTTTTTTCCCCTTTTTTTCTGATTCTTCTTTCAGAACATGACTAATGTGGAAATATGTTTACCAAGATTGTACATGTATAATCTATATCTGATTGATTGCTGTCCTGAGGAGGGCGAGGGGAGCTATGGAGGGAAAAATTGGAACTCAACATTTTATAAAAATGAATGTTGATAACTATCTATATAAGTTATTGGGGGAAAAATAAAATACTATTAAGGGAAAAAAACAGGCTTTGCTTGTAGCCCTTTCAAGTTAATTTAACATCAGTGTAATAGCTGACCTTGATGCCATTTTTGTCTTTATTGAAGATGTTGGACAACATCACAGACTACTTCATGTTAAAGAGCATGGGAGAAAGTATGCAGCCTTGTTTCAATCCATAGTGACTAGGAAAGCACAAGAGACTTGTTCATTATTTAGAACTTGGACAAGAATGCCATCATGAAACTGATATCTGATACTGATGGTCTATTCTGACTCACACTTTTATCTGAAGGTGTTTAATCTAGATAAATCCTTACCCCTGTTGCCTTATTTTGCATCTTGATTATAAAGATCATCTCCAAGTGACAGTAACCTTTGTTTTTGTGCCCAAATTTGTTTAATGTTGCTTTGGGTGAAGTATTTTATTATTTTGGCCTTTTTTTCCCACCATATTACAAATGTAATTCAAATCTGGGTCATCTGACCAGTGGGACTCCTCCTGATTCTTCTTTCTCAAAGTCTGCCCCAACAGTAGAGTCTTTTTTAAATAGTAGTTTTTTTCAATAACATGTAAAGACAGTTTTTAACATTAAAACTGAGTTCTATTTTTTTTCTTTCCCTCCCTTACCCTGCCCCCGTGAGCTGGTAAGGAACATATATATCATAGGTGATATATATATGCAATCATGTAAAACATGTACATATTATTTATGTTCTGAAAGAAGAAACAGGGCAAAATAAAAGAACCACCAAAAAATAAAGAAAATGAAAATAGTATGCTTTAATCTGAATTCTGACTCCATCAGTTCTTTATATGGATATGGGATAGCATTTCTTATTAGCATTTCTTATCACGAGTCTTTTGGAATTGTCTTACATCATTTTATTGCTGAGAGGAGCTAAGTCATTCATATTTAATCATCACAATGTTGCTGATACAGTGTACAATATTCTGGTTCTGCTTACTTCACTCTCCCCTCCTAGGTTCTTCTGGACACTGCCTGCTCATAATTTCTTATACCACAATAATATTGCATTACAATCAGATACCACAACTTGTTAAACCATGCCCCAAGTGGCTAATTTGCTATAAATATTTTGGTACAAATAGGTCTGATCCCAACCTAGAAGTAGTATTGTTGAGTCAAATGCTATGCACAGTTTGTTTTGCCCTTTGGGTATAGTTAGAATTTGCTCTCCAGAATGGTTGGATAAATTCACAACTCCAACAACAATACATTAATATCCCAATTTCCTACTTCTCTTCCAGTACTTACCATTTTCCCTTTTTGTCATATTAGTCAATCTGATAGCTGTGAGGTGGTATCTCAGAGTTTTGTTTTAATTTGCATTTCTCTAATCAATAGTGATTTAGAGCATTTCTTCATATACTTAAAGATAACTGATTCTTTATCTGAAAAATACTTATTCATATCCTTTGACCATTTATTTTATCAATTGGGAAATAGCTTGTAGTCTTATAAATTTGACTCAGTTCTCTATATATTTGAGAAATGAGGCCTCTACCAGAGACACTTGCTGTAAAGATTGTTTCCTCGCTTTCTACTTTCTTACTAATCTTGGTTGCATTGATTTTGCTTGTATATTTTTTTAAAAAATTAATATAATCAAAATTATCCATTCTATATTTGTGATACATTCTGATCTTGCTTGGTCACAAATTCTTCCCTTTTCTGTAGAACTGACAGGTAAACTATTCCTTGCTCTCCTAATTTGCTTATGATTTTGCTTATGACTTTATGTCTAAATCACGTACATATTTTGGGTTTATCTTGGTATATGGTGTGAGGTGTTGGTCTAAGCCTAGTTTCTGCCATACTATTTTCCAGTTTTCCCAGGACTTTTTTGTCAAATAGTGATTTCTCATCCCAAAAGCTAAAGTGTTTGGGTTTATCAACTACTACTTTACTGTGGTCATATATTAATATGTATCTTTTACAATTTTTACTTAGTATTTTGTTTTCCCCCAGTTACATGTAAAAACAATTTTAACATTCAGTTTTAAAACTTCGAGTTACAATTTTTCTCCCTTTTTCCCTGCCAACCCTTACCTCCCATTGAGAAGACAAGCAATTTGATATAGATTATACATGTGTAGTCATGCAAAATACTTCCATAATAGTCATATTGTAAAAGACAAACTATATCTCCCTCCATCCTATCCTGCCCCTCATTTAATCTATTCTCTCTCTCTCTTTTCACCCTATCCCTCCTCAAAAGTTTGTTTCTGACTATTCCTTACCCCAGTCAGCCCTCCCTTCTATCACCCCCTCTTTTTTGTCCCCTTTTCTCCTACTTTTCTGTAGGGTAAGATAGATTTCTATATCCAATTATGTGTGTATATTATTCCTTCTTTGAACCAAATCTATGAGAGTAAGGTTCACTCACCCCTCTCACTTCCCCCCCTTTCCCTCTACTGTAAAAGATTTTTCTTGCCTCTTTTATGCAAGATGATTTACCCCACTCAACCTCTACTTTTCTCTTTCTCCCAGTACATTCTTCTCTCACCCCTTAATTTTATTTTTTAGATATTAGCTCTTCATATTCAATGCATACCTGTGCCCTCAGTCTATATATACTCCTTTTATCCTAATGATGAGAAAGGTCTTCAGAGTTAAAATATTGTCTTTCCACATAGGAATATAAACAATTTAACTTTAATAAGTCCTACATGATTTCTCTTTTCTGTTTACCTTTGTACATTTCTCTTGAGTCTTGTATTTGAAAGTCAAATTTTCTATTTAGCTCTGGTCTTTTCTCAAGAATGCATGAAATTACTCTATCTCATTGAATATCCATTTTTCCCCCTATGGATTATACTAAGTTTTGCTGGGTAGGTGATGCCTGGTTGTAATACTAGCTTCTTTGCCCTTCAGAATATCATATTCTAAGCCCTCTATTACTGTGCCTTGTGTACCTAATTTACTCCATTGATTCATCACTATATTTCATAGCCAGTACCACATAGTTTTAATAATTGTTGTTTTGTAATATAGTTTGAAATCTGGTACCCCTTGATCATCTTCATTTGCATTTTGTTTAGAATTCCTTTGCTATTCTTCACTTTTTGCTCTTCCAGCTGAATTTTGTAGTTATATTTTCAAGTTTATAAAATAATTTTTGGTAGTTAGATTGATATGGCATGGAATAAGCAAATTTATTTAGGCAGAATTGTCATTTTTATTATATTGACTCAGACTACCCATGGGCAATTAATAGTTCTCCCATTGTTTAGATCTTACTTTATTTGTGTGAAAGATATTTTGTAATGGTGATCATATAATTTCTGGTTTTTTCTTCACATGTAGTCTCCCAAGTATCTTATGTTGTCTGCTCTTATTTTAAATGGAATTTCTCTTCCTTTCTCTTGAAACTTGGCTTTATAAGTAATATATAAAAATGTTGATGATTTATTTAAGTTATTTTATATACCACAACTTTGCCAAAGTTATTATTTCAAGTAGTTTTTCAGTTTATTCTTTATGACTCTCCAAGTATACTATCAAAGCATCTGCAGAGTTATAGATTTGTTTCCTCACTCCCTATTCCAATCCCTTCAAGTTCTTTTCCTTCTCTTATTATTTAACTAATATTCCCACTACAATATTGAATAATTGAATAATAATGTCAATAGTGATGACAATAGGAATCTTTATTTTACCCCAATACTATTGGGAAGGTTTCTATCTTATCCCCATTACAGATAATGCTTGATGAATGTATTTCCAATATAGTTTCTCCCAATTACATTTTCAAACTAATTTTATTAACATTTTTCAGGTTTTGAGTTAGAAATTCTGTCCTTCTCTCTTTTCTCCCTTCTCCCCTTCCTGATATGGTAAGCAATAAGATACAGGCTATACATGTCCAGTCATGTAAAACATTTCAATATTAGTCATTCTGTACAGGAAGACTAGAAAAAAAGAAAAACAATGGAATAAAATGAAAAATAGTATGCTTCAGTCTGTATTCAAACAATATCACTTTATTCTTTGGAGGCAGATAGTATACTTCATCACTAGTCCTTTGGGATTTTCTTGGATAATTGTATTGCTGAGAATAGCTAAGTAATTTACTATTCTTCATCAAACAATATTGATGTTATTGTGCATAAGGTTCTCCTGGTCCTTTTTATTTTACTTTGTTTCAATTCTAGAAGTCTTTCCAGGTTTTTCTCTAATCATCCTGCTTGTCATTTCTAATAGTACAATAATATCCCATTACAAACATATACCACAGCTTTTTTAGGCATTCTCTAATTGACAAGCATCCCTTCCATTTCCAATTTTTAGCCAAAACAAAAAGAGCTGCCATCAATATTTTTGCACAAATAAGTCCTTTCCTTTTTCTTTTTGATGTCTCTGGGATATAGACCTAGAAGTGGCATTGCTGGATTAAAGGGTATGCAGATTTTCATAGCCCTTTGGGTATAGTTCTAAATTGCTCTCCAGAATGGTTGGATCATTTGACAACTCCACCAACAGTATATTAGTGTTCCAGTTTTCCCACGTCTCCCTCCCACATCCATCATTTTCCTTTTTTTATCATATTAACTAATCTGATAGATGTGAGGTGATACTTCAGAGTTTTTCTAATTTGCATTTCTCTAATCAATATTGATTTAGAGCATTTTTTCATGTAACTATGGATAGCTTTGATTTGTTTGTTTGATAATTGCCTGTCCATATCCTTTGACTATTTATTAATTGGAGAATGACTTGCATTTTTTATAAATTATACCCAGTTCTCTATATATTTGAGAAATGAGGCCTTTATCAGAGATACTTGTTTCCAAATTGTTTCCCAGTTTTCTGCTTTACCTTATAATTTTCTTTGCATTGGTTTTCTTTGTGTTAAAACTTTTTAAATTTTATAGAATCAAAATTATTTATTTTAAATTTCGCAATGCTCTCTATCTCTTGTTTGGTTATAAATTCTTTCCTTATCTATAGATCTGACAGTTAAACTATTCCATACTCTCTTCATTTGCTTATGGTATCACCATTTATGTGTAAAGTATGGTCCTACTTTGACCTTATCTTGGTATATGGTATGAAATGTTGGTCTATACCTAGTTTCTTCCATACCCTTTTCTAGTTTTCACAGCAGTTTTTGTGAAATGAGTGTTTTTGCAAAAGCTTGGATCTTTGGGTTCATCATATGCCATATTTCTATCATCATTTACTATAATGACATTTGTACCTAATATATTTCCCTGCTCTATCATTCTATTTCTTAGCCAGTAACAGATTGTTTTGATAGTTACTGCTTTATAATGCAATTTAAGATGTGATATGGCTAGACTACCTTCCTTCATTTTTTTTCATTGATTCTGTTGATATCCTTGATCTTTTTTTTTTCTTCAAGATGAATGTTGCTATTCTTTTTTTTAACTCTATAAAAAGTTTTGATACTTTGATTGGTATGGCACTAAATATATTAATTTAGGTAGAATTATTATTTTTATTATATTGCCTTGGTCTATCATGAGCAATTACATTTTTCCAATTGTTTAGATCTGACTTTATTTGTGTGAAAAGAGTTTTTGTAGTTGTGTTCATATAGTTCCTGGGTTTATCTTGGCAGGCAGACTCCCAAGTGTTTTATATTGTTTAAAGTTATTTTAGATGGAATTCCTCTTTCTATATCTTACTGCTGGACTTTGTTATAAAATATAGAAATACTTTTAGGTTATATGGGCTTATTTGTATCCTGAAATTTTGCTAAAGTTGTTAATAATATCAAGTAGTTTTTCAGTTGATTCTGGAAGATTCTTTAAATATACTACCATATCATCTGCAAAGAGTGATAGATTTTTTTCCATCATTGCCTATTTTAATTCCTTCAATTTCTTTTTTTCTTCACTTATTGATAATGCTAACATTTCTAGTACAATATTGAATAATTGAGATAGTAATGGTAATCCTTTCTTCACCTCTGATTGTACTGGAAATGTTTCTAGCTTATCCCCATTACAGATAATGCTTGCTGATGGTTTTAGATAAATGTTACTTAACATTTTAAGGCAAGACCCCTTTATTTCTATGCTATCCAGTGTTTTTAATAGGATGGCTGTTGTATTTTGTCAAAGGCTTTTTCTGCATCTATTGAGATAGTCATATGGTTTCTGTTGGTTTTGTTATTGATATTGTTAAATATGCTGATATTTTTCTAATATTGAACCAACCTTGTATTCCAGGTATAAATATCACCTGGTCATGGTGTATGATTTTGGTGATATTTTTTCTTATCTCTTTGTTAATATTTTATTTAAAGGAAAATTTTCTTATGCAAGATAGAATTTGCACTAGACCCATAATTATATAGAAAGGGATCTGAGCATAATAATTGAGTCTTCAGGTGAAGTCAGTGTGGTTCATTCAATTCCCACAATTAACCATTTGATTTTCTAATTCCCTCAGTTCCCTCAATTTAGCAGGAATTGCTATGCATTGCTTAATAATTCAATATGCTTGGAACAACAAACCTTTGTAGTCTTAGCCATTTAATCTTTCACCTGTAACAGTTTTCTTGTGAGACATCTAGGAGAAGTCAGGACTCCTATTACCCCCCCCCCCATTCTGATATGTCATCCTTCAAGAAAAAACTCCCTAGAGATTTTCTATGATCTTTTGTTTTGCTGGGGGACTTTTACTTTAATGGAAGACTGCCCATGAAGGTAAAACTCTTGCTCTCAATCCCTATTTCTTCCGAGGAAATGTAAGATTTAAAGTTAAAATTAAATTTAAAGTTAAATTTAAAATTTAATTTTGGATTAAGTCTGTCCCAGGGATTGAGGTGGTTTAGGATTAAGTTTTAGTTTTTAGATGATATTTTCCCACAGGAGTGATGAAGGCAGATGGGCTACAGTAGTAGCAAAATATAGGGGTGGTCCCTCTTGAAATAGAATTTTTGTAGTGTGGAACCAAAAAATGCTCCCAATATTTGTGAGGATGACAAAATAGCACACTATTGAGTTATATGACATCTGACATAAATCTGCAAGAGATTCAGCTGATAATTTGTTTTGGTTAATTCAGCTTTTTCATTATTTCAGATTGAAAAGAAAAATAAGGCTATCAAGTATATGTTTGTGTTATCATTTTGTCTGTGTTTTTGTCTTGTTTCTTTGTAAAAGAAAGGAAAATTGCGGCTTGCATTGTGTTCAGTCTTGTATGTAGGTTCCATTATTTGAAAGATTTCTAAAGAAAAATTCATCCAGTCCCTCCCCATCCCCCCCAAAAAAGAAAGAACAACTGCTAAAAAGCTGAACCCAAAGAATTTAGAATCCTGTGAAAGGTTAATGAAGTTTCATACTTGAAGCAGTTATTTCAGTAAGCAAGACTGACTCTCACTTTAGGCTTTCAGAGGGAGATTAGGTTTTAACAAACTGCTAAAAACCTATTAATAGATTTTGAAGGTTTGGAGATCAATCATTTTAAGATAGCAGGGAAGAACTTCTGGGAGTTTTGGTAATTCCAAGAACTCAGTCTTTCTGAATTATCTTAGTGAGTTCTGTAGAACTTGTTTTAAGGAAAAATAAGAATTAAATTCTGTAAAAGTTTTAGGGATAAATAACACTTAGATAATTTTCCCTTCTGAAGATTGATATTATTTTAGCATAATGAAAGAGCAAAGTTTTTTTTTTTAAAGTATGCAGTTTGCAGTTAAATCTACTTGGTACTTAACCCTTCCTTGACCATGAAAAGAGAAAAGCATTTTTCTTTCTTTTTTTTTTAAATCAGAGAAGAAATTAAAAATGAATATAATTTAATTAAGGAATAAAAATGGTGTTTTAAATACAAAAAGAGGGATCCTCTGAGCTTACACCCTATTCTAGCCATTCTGACTTCTACCTCAGCTCAAAAACCCCTTCTGACTTCCTCACTTCAGAGTCCTTTCCCAAAGACCCTGTGAATCTCTGTCATCTCAGATCAGATTCCCAAATAAAGGAGTAAGCAATAAATCACCATAACTCTCCCATATTCACCTC
Source organism: Vombatus ursinus (assembly GCF_900497805.2). NCBI lineage: Eukaryota > Metazoa > Chordata > Mammalia > Diprotodontia > Vombatidae > Vombatus > Vombatus ursinus. The sequence continues at coordinate 10,316,402 of NW_020954552.1, read as the reverse complement.
CAAACAACCATAAAACAGCACCCCAAAATAAATCCTGGAAAAGCAGAACCAGCAAAAAGATGGGATACAACAATGTTTTAGTCCCCAAAACATGTAAGATCAGTAAGAAAAGTCTGTCTTAATTGAGTGAAAAGGGAGCACAGTCCAGGACAGGAATCATCCCAGTAAGCCCCATATCAGCAAACCCATGGGATATCCTGAACCCCAGTGTAAAGGAGAAGATAAATGCCAAAAAACAGGACCCCACATGTGGCTTAGTATAGCCAGGGGAACCAGCAAACTCCATTCAGCTCAAAAATATCACACTTGCTTCAGCACAGGGTCGGGTAAACAGGCATCCTGCAGTGGCCAGATTTCCTCATGCTTCAGCACAGCTCTGGGGAAACAGGTAAACTCCAGAGGTCAGACTGCCATGTGCTTCAGTGTAGCCTGAGGAAACACAGAAACACTCCACAGGGCATAAGCACATTCCAGACACCACAACTAGGACCCCAACTCAGCACCAGGTAATCTGCCAGACCCCTACAGCCTCCATCAATGCCAGCTACCCCTCCCTTCACTTCTTCAATGCAGCAGCAGACATGAGGGTCCGTTCTGGGTATCAAGAAAACATCAGTGCAGTGTCAGGTAAACAGCCAGGGCCTGCAGCCACTGGCACAAGAAGCCTGAGACAGTGCCCCTTCCACCCTGGTAAAAGAGTTCCAATTTAAGAGAAAGGAAAAAGGCCAAAAAAAGATAAGCAAACAACAACAACAACAAAAAGAAGAATCTGACCTTAGAGAGTTATTATAGTGACAGGGAAGACCAAGACACAAACTTATAAGAGGATAACAATGTCAAAACACCTATGCATAAAACCCCAAAGAAAAATGGGAAATCATCTCAAGCCAGGAAAGAACTCATGGAAGAGTTCAAAATGGAGCTAAAAAATCATATAAGAGAGGCAGAAGAAAAATGGGGAAAAGAAATGAGAGTAATGCAAGAAAATTAGGAAAAAACAATCAACAGCTTGGAAAGAAAAAACAGTGGCTTAAAAAGTAGAATTAGCCAAAAGCAAAAGAAGGTAGAAAAATCCACTGAAGTAAATGACTACTTAAAAAATACAATTGGCTTAATGGAAAAAGAAATACTAAAGCTAACTGGGAAAATCAACACCTTAAAAACTAGAATTGGGCAAGTGGAAGCTAATGACTCTGTGAGACATAAAAAATCAATTAAAAAATCAAAAGAATGAAAAAAAGAAAATGTAAAATACTTCATGCAAAAAATTGACCTAGAAAATAGATCCAGGAGAGACAATGTCAGAATCATTGGGTTACCTGAAAGCCATAATCAAAAGGAGATACTGGACAGCATCTTTCAAGAAAATATCAAGTAAACCTGTCCTGATATCCTGGAAAAAACGGTTAATAAAGATATTGAAGGAATCCACCAGTAACCTCAGGAAAGAGATCCCAAAATAAAAACTCCAAGCATCATTATAGTCAAATTGAACAACTATCAGTTCGAGAAAAAAATACTGCAAGTGTCCTGAAAGAAACAATTCAAGTATTGAGGAGTAACAATAAGGATTACATAGAACTTAGCAGTTTCTACATTAAAGGGTCAGAGACATTGGAATGTGATATTCTGGAAGGCAAAGGAGCTACAACTACAAACAAGAATTATTTAGGCAGCAAAATTAAGCATAGTACCCCAAGGGGAAATTGGTCATACAATGGAACAGGATTTCAAGCTTTCATAAGAAGACCAGAATTGATCAAAAATTTTGATCTTCCATATCAAGAGCTAAGTGAAGACTAAAAAGGTAAAAAAGGGAAAAGAGAATGTAAGAGATTCGATGGAGCTGTGCTGTTTATATTCCTACATGGAAAAACTATACTTGTGATTCTTAAAATTTTTATCACTAATAGTATAGCTGACTGAATATACATAGACAGAGAGTAAGAGTATAAGGTCAATTTGAGGGAATAACATAAAAATAATTAAGGAATGAGAAATAGGAGTACACTGGGTGCAGAAGGAAGGGAGAGGTAGAATGAGGTAAACTATTTCACAAAAAGAGGCATGGAAGAGCTATTACAGTGGAGGAGAAGATTGAAGGGTGGGCAATGGGCATCACTTGAACCTTACTCATCTCAGTATTGGCTCAAAGGCAGAATGATACACAAGATCAGTTGGATATAGAAATCTATCTTATCCAACTGGAAAATAGGAAGGGAGGAGATTAAGTAAAAGTGGCAGTGAGGGGGGAGGGAACTGATGTAAAAGAGGACAGACAAGGGGACGTGGTAGACAGAAGCAAAACAGTGTCTAGGATGGCAAGGGTGAAAGGAGAGAGAAGATAAGCAGTTGGAAAATAGAATGGAGAGGAATACACAGCTAGTAACTCCCATAAAATGGAAGCTGACTGCAAAGTGGATCAAAAACAGAATGCTAAAATATGTTGTTTACATAAAACACACTCGAAGCAGAGAGATTCACACAGAATAAGGTGCTGGAACAGAATCTATTATGCTTCAACTGAAATAAAGAAAAAAAAGCAGAGGTAGCAATGCTGATCTCAGACAAAGCAAAAGCAAAAATAGACCTAATTAAAAGAGATAAAGAAGGAAACTACTTCTTGCTAAAAGATATGTATGATAGTCATGAAGTAATATCAATACTAATCATAAAGAAGTTAAGTTAGTTACAGGTTCATGACCAAAGAGGAGATCAAGAGCATTTTGAAATGTCAAATAGATCATTTTGATTATAGTAAATTAAAAAGCTTTTGCACTAACAAAACAAATGCAACCAAGATTTTTGTGGTGGCAAAGAATTGAAAAATGAGGAGATGCCCATCAATTGGGGAATGACTAAACAAGTTGTGGTATATGAATGTAATGGAATACGATTGTGCTATAAGAAATGATGAGCAGGCAGACTTCAGAAAAACCTGGAAAGACTTACATGAACTGATGCTGAGTGAAATGAGCAGAATCAAGAGAATGTTGTACACTCTAACAGCCACTTTGGGTGATGATTAACTTTGATAGACTTCGCCCTTCTCAGCAATGCAAGAATTTAAGACATCTCCAAAGATCTCATGGTGGAAAATGCTATCCACATGCAAAGAAAGAACTATGGAGTTTGAATGCAGATCAAAGCATACTATTTGCTATTTTTTTCCTTCTGTTTTGTTTTGTTTCGTCTTTCTGGTGGTTCCTCCTATTGGTTCTAATTCTTCCTTTGCAACATGACTAATGTGAAGCAAAAAGCTGGCAAACATTCTTTATAGCAAGTGTCTCTGATAAAGGACCCGTTTCTCAAATAAGTAGAGAACTTTGTCAAATTTATAATAATACCAGTCACAGAAGATTCTATGACCAAATAAGAGATAAACAACATTATGAAATTCAAAGTGGATAATTTTGATTACATTAAATTAAAAAGTTTTTTGCACAAACAAAACCAATGCAACCAAGATCAGGAGGCAAGCAAAAAACTGAGAAGAATTTTTACAACCAGTGTCTCTGATAAGGGTCATTTCTAAATATATATAGAGAAGTAAGTCAAATTTATAATAATACAAGTCATTTACCAATTGACAAATGGTCAAAGGATATGAACAGGCAGTTTTCAGATGAAGAAATTAAAGCCATCTATAGTCATATGAAAAAATGCTCTAAATCACTATTGATTAGAGAAATGCAAATCAAAACAACTTTGAGGTACCGCATCACACTTACCAGATTGAATAACATGACAAAACAGGAAAATGATAAATGTTGGAGAAGATGTGGGAAAATTGGAATATGAATGCATTGTTGGCAGAGTTGTGAACTGATCCAAACATTTTGGGGAGCAATTTTTAACTATGCCCAAAAAGGCTATAAAATTTGCATACCCTTTGACCCAGCAATAGCACTTCTAGGGCTGTATCCCAAAGACATCATAAAAGTAAGAAAAGGACCTACATGTAAAAAATATTTATAGCAGCTCTTTTTGTGGTGGCAAAGAATTGGAAATTGAGGGGGTGCCCAACAATTGGGGATTGGTTGAACAAATTGTGCTATATGAATGTAATGAAATACTATTGTGCTATAAGAAATAATGAGCAAGTGGACTTCAGAAAAACCTGGAAAGACTTGTACATACTGATGCTATGTGAAGTAGGCAGAACCAGGAAAACATTATACGTAATAACAGCCATGTTGTTTGATGACTAAATTTGATAGACTTAGCTCTTCTCAGTAACACAAGGATCTAAGACATCTCCAAAACTCTCATGCTATCTACATCCAGAGGGAAAAAACTGTGGAGTTTGAATGCAGATTGAAGCATACTATTTGCTCTTTTTTTCCCTTTTTTTATCTTCTCTCTTTTAGTTTCTCCTATTTATTCTAATACTTCTTTACAACATGATTAATGTTAAAAATATTTTTAATAGGAATGTATATGTAGAGACTATATCAGATTGTACACCATCTTGGGGAAAGAGGGGGAGAAAATTTTAAACTCAAAAGCTTATGGAAGTGATTATTGAAAACTAAAAATAAATTAATATATTAAAAATACTGAAAAAAGAATACCAGCCATTCCCCAGTTGATAAATGGTCAAAGCATAAGAAGAGGCAGTTTTCAGATCAAGAAATCAAAGATATACATATATATGCATATCTTTGATTTCTCAATATATATAAGCATATAAAGAAGTGCCTTAAACACTTTTGATTAGAGAAATGCAAATTAAAACAATTCTGATGTACCACTTCACACCGATCAAATTGACTAATATTATAAAAAAAAGACGTGTCTCACTTTCTGTGAGTGTCTGTAAAACAATCAAAAGAACATGGAAAAATAACTGATTGATCAATATGAGGCTAGTTTTCAGATAAGACATATGGGTTGCTTGAGATGTATAACTGTGAGGAAACTTACATCATTCTTTAGATCTGACCAGAAAAATGATAAATCCTGGAGAAGATGTGGGGAAATTGGACACTAATGCACTGATGGTGGAGTAGGGAAATGATTCAAATATTCTGGACAGCAATTTGGAACTATGTCCAAAGGGCAACCAAACCTCATACCCTTTGATCCAGCAATACTACTACTAGGTCTGTATTCCAAAGAGATCATAGAAAAGGCATAAAATTCTACATGTGCAAAATATTTATAGTAACTTTTTCATGGTGGCAAAATACTGGAAGTTGAACAGATGCCCATCAATTGAGGAATGATTGAACAAGCTATAGTATATGAATGTAATAGAACACTATTGTGCAATAAGAAAAGATGAACAGGGTATGTTGGACATGGCAGCAGAGGAGGAGGTGGTTCAGGCTTCCCCCAACTAGTGATCCTGAAGGTTGGTAGGTCCCCTTGGACTCAGCCACGCTCCTGCAGCTGGATACTTTTGTACCAATTAATAGCAACATTTCACTATGGTGTACCCAGAAGAGTAGGAAGCTATGGAAGAAATTACATTTAAAAGCAACACTGTGCTGTGTGATACACATCTAAATATCCCAAACAAAAGGCACCTCATAGTGCCTCTAAATGCTGTTGGTCAACATGTTTTTCTTTCTTTCTCGATTCAAACTTCTGTGGAGCAAAGATTCTTGGAAAGATACTCAAGTTAAGGGTAAAAACAAACAAAAAATAGACATTCAAATAGAAAATACTTACATGACGACAGAAGTATTCAAGAATCCTGTGGCAAGAATAGCAATGGTATATATTTTCCAAACAGGAATGAAACTCAGACTTGCCCTTGAATGAGAATGGAAGCTCTATTAGATAATGATGGTGACTTGGAAGTGATAAGAAGACCACAGTTTTCTCTGAGGCAAAACAAAAAGAGCCATCAAGAAATAAGATATGTCCTAAAATTTTAACCCAGGGAGCAGAAAATTTCAGTGAAAATTTGCTGTTCCAATGTGACCTGTTTGAAAGTTGTACTATGCTTGAGCTTGTGGCTGGCACCAGGATTGCCAGCATCATCACAGCAACAGTTGCTAAGACTGTTTACTGCATAGATGTGGGTGAAGATCCCCTGGTTATGTAAAAAAGGAATGTTACCCTACACAGAAACCTGACTGCAACAGGAGGACGCTCAATTAACGTTAAACAACTGGATTGACTCACAGATGACTTATGTACTGATTCTCAAGTTCCTTTCAGTTGGTCTGAAAAAAAAATTCTAACATATGCTCATACTACTATCATAATGGCAGCTGATGTTTTATTACGATGATGACTTCACAGGTGCTTTATTTAAAACACTCTATAGAATTACCCATAATTTGAAAAATGCTTGTACAATCTACTTATCAATAGAGAAAAGACTAAACTTTACACTTAGACATTTGTACATTACATGTGAAGCTTACAATCATTTTCAATTTTCCCCAATTGATCTAGAGAAACTCAGAGATGGCAAAATGAAATTTATTGTAGAGCTAATTGAAGCTACTTTACCCCCAGTTCTTTGTTTATGAATGTATAGAGCAATTGAAACTCTGGAAGATTGTTGCTGCTCCAATAAGTTGATCTGTCATGTGAACAAGGCTGAAAATATTCCCCTAAGTTTATTTACTGCAGTTCTTTCTAAACTGTATTTTCAATAGAATAAAAAGCTACTAACAAAGAAAAAGAAATAATGAACAAGCAGAAAAAAATCTGGAAAGACTTGTGTGAACTGATGCAAAGTGAAATGAGCAGAACCAAGAAAACATTGTGCACAGTATCACTAAAACTAGGTGATGATCAACTGTGAGTGACTCAGTTTGATCCAAGACAAGTACAGAGGACTCAAGGAAGGAAAATGCCCCACCCAGATAAAGAACTGATGGACTAATAATATAGATCAAAGCATATGTTTTTCACTTACTTTAGCTTACTTTGTTTATATTTGTGTACCTGTGGCCTACACATTAGACTGCAACTCCATGAGGAGTAGGGGCTATCTTTTGATTATTTTTTTTTTCCATAGGCCTTAGCAAAGGGCCTAGCATATAATATGTGTTTTACAATTATTTATTGATCAATTGATTGAAAAGTCTAAGAGTTACAGTTATTCATAGAACTAAAACTGAGATGTGACAGTGAAAAAGAAGTTCTTTTAATGCCACATGATTACCATCATTTCCAACTAGAAATGCAGCATCCTAATGAAAATTGTCTCTGAAACACAAAATCCTTCAGAGCTGACCTTTTATGTACACTCTGACCTTAAGTGACAACATATCAGTATCCAATGGAAACAAACTCATTTATAAAAAAGTAGAATTGGAACTATGTTTACAAACTGTTATCTGCAGTGGGGGAATAGCAAAAACAAAAGATGATCTTTTCATTTTGTTTTTCAACTCTATATAAATAGGAGGGAGTAAAGAAGGGAAAAAAGAAAAATGTATCACTTAGTCTCTTTACCTCACAGTGTGGCAGGGACCTCAGACCCTTCTTCCAATTATATTACAGTGGTCTTATCTGTTTTCTATGAATTTTCTGCCCTACTTCTGTGTCTCCATGTCTGTTGCTCCAACTTGTTCTTTGAACTTGTTATACTGCCATCAAACTCTGTCTTTCACTCAAGCTCCTCAGGCACCCTGATCTCATTACCAAAGTGCAAATCCATGATATGTTTTCTCTCTGTTTCCTAGGGCTGGGGAGAATGAAGGAGAGAAAAAGGGCAGGGCTTACAATTCCCTAGATGCCTTATAGTTCACATTTGTCCTTCAGATTTTCATCAGGGCTTGTTAAAATATCAAAAATTATGATGTGTGTTGATTAACAATTAGCTTTCTGGAATGTGCTAAACTATAATCAGTAGAAACAACAAAGTTCCTTTTTGCTAAACTCCACAGAGAAACTCTAGAAAGTCTAGAAGAAAAATATCAAGGTTTATTTAATTACATTTCCACCCAAATATGAGATAAAGTACAGCTTCCAAGGTTGCTAAGGAAATTACAGCAGAACCAGATGAACACAACAGACTACAAATGGTGATAATGAAAGATTCAATCTGCTTCAAAGGCAGGGGGCTACACACAGACATCTGCTCTTACATATCTTTTCAGTTCAATCCTACAATGTGAGAAAATTCAATGATTCTGAATTTTCTACTGTGTTAACTCAAGTAATAAACAGAAAATAACAAGAAAAAATGGACATTAAGAGTCAAGATCAATTTCTTTCCATAGCTTCAGATGTCCTGATTTGCTGTAGTTTATTTTTTAGAAATGAAATGAGAAAGGACATTGGCATCAGGAGAGTGTTGTATAGTAAGGCACAGGGCAAAAAAAAAAGTTTGGAAAGGATAAGGAAAAATATCTTTGGCTAGAATTCAGGATCTAGAAGTTAATGCTAACCTCCAAATCCCACTTCAATGATGTAAATGTGAAGTCATAGTTGAAGTGACCAGAGTAATATCATATATTCCTTAAGAAGATGTCATTTTAGAAATTAGAAGTTTCCAAATAAGGATTTAGTGTATTTTACCCCTATCATGCACAGTGATCATATAATCTCTAGACACTTAAGTTTCTTCATTTTCAAAATGAGACTAGTATTTTTGTCCTACCACATAGGTTGTAAAGCCTAGTGAAATAGTGTTTCCTAAATGTTTTAAGCTACATTCATATGCAAAATACCACACTCCATGAAACACCATTTATACATATATATATATATATATATATATTTGGGGGGGGCTCTCTAAATCTTTCTTTAATTGACTGCCACAGGCAGAAAACACATGCTACTAGAAAAAGTAATCGTTACTGGATGCCGAATAGATAAATATATGAAGGGGATATTAATTACAACAGGATGGTAATTATACCAGATAAATGTATGCAACATAGGATTTTCAAGAAATAAGACTCTCATAGATATCTCTGTTTCTCACATTTATTAGTTTATTAAATAACTTTATATCACAGTAAAATCCTTTTTATTAGCCTAAAGGAGAATGGAAAGTTTTAGCAATTATTTATAAATTGACTCATTTCAGGACTGTAGCTGTCAATGCAATTATGCAAAATTAGCCATAAAATTATGTTTCTGTAGAAGAAGAAATGAATAAGAAAGACCCCAATCTTCTATAAAGAGTAGGTTCATAATTCCTGATGAGCAAAAAATAATAATAGTTAACATTTACATAGTACTCTAAGGCTTATAAAGTGACATGTGTATCCACGTGTGTGTGTGTGTGTGTGTTTGAAATTAAATGGCACAGTGAATAGAGTAATTGGCCTGGAGTCAGTAAGATCTGAGTTCAAATTCGGCCTCAGACACTTATTAGCTGTGTAACCCTGGGCAAGTCACTTAACCCCATTTGTCTTCGTTTCCTCACCTATAATATGAGCTGGAGAAGGAAATAATAAAGCACTCCATTATCTTTGCCAAGAAAACCCAAATGGAGTCATGAATGGAGACACAGCTGAAAATGAGTGAATAGCAACAACACATATGTATCATAATAGTAGTTAACATTTACATAATACTCTAAGGCTAACAAAGTGATATATGTAGTGTGTTTGTGTGTGTCTGTGTGTATAATATCATCTAGGGGTCTGTGTATATATATGATATAGGGGTGTGTGTATATATGTGTATATATGACATATACATCATGTATGTCCACACTTATACACACCTACATATATGTACATTATAATATATTGGTATATTGTGTTCATGCACACATTTATATCACACACATATGCACACACATGTATATTTCATGTATATGCGATACATATATATTGAAAATTTGTGCATATGCACATGCATTGCAATGTATTATGCATATACTTATACACATGTATACATGCAAGTATGTGCACATGTATATGTATATATGTGCATATGCTTATATATACATGTGCATATATACATATACACCCATCTCTATATTATGTGTGTGTGCTCAAACAAGGAGAAAGAGAAAGAGAAAAAAAAACCACAAGATGATAGGGTAACTGTGGTTACAGAATGACCTATTTTATATAAATTGCTTTGCATTCATCCTGTTAACTGTATGTAAACAGACTGGCCTTGAGTAAGAGTTTGTTTATTTATTAATACTTGCTATATTTAGATATCCAGAACATATGCAAATCTGTGTAAAGCATATGAAGGTACTTAAACTAAAAGTACTATTCTAATCCAAAATCCTATTGTTATTTGTAGACTGTTGGTGAATGTCAGGTGTGGAGATCTGGAGATAGAAGGGTTATGCTGTGTTACACCATTAGCTACCTTTAACAATGACTCATCATCCTTAGTAGTTCCAATAGTCATGTTAACTTCAAGTTAATTCTTCTGTGTTCTCCCTGAAGTCACTGCCTTTCATTTCTACTCCACACCTGACATTCACCAACAGTATCATACCCTGACCCTCAACTTCATATTGTATTCCAAGATTCATAACTGGCAATTCACTCTCCCTTTCCATAACCTTCTTATCTTCTACTTTTGACACTTGATAGCTATTGATTTTGTTTCTTACTCTTTCCAGGGTAATCATTTATTTAATAGCTCCTTCTTCAACCAGTTCATTATCATCTGTGTGATGACATCGCTCCTTTCCAAGGCTGTCTATATGAATAGTGACTTTGGTGCTACCTAAGTAGGTAATTTTTCCTTCTTAGCCACCATTCTCATTGTTCTAGTCCCTGTGTAGTTCTGTCCTATTAATCACTTGGTCCCCTACTAGCTTGAGATCACGGGGTTCTATTGAAGAAAGAAAAATACTGAATTGTGCCATTATATATATGTGCCCTCTAACCTCAACTATGTCCTAGCCAACACTTGGCAATACTGTCATTCATTTCTCCTTTATTTTCTAGTCCATTTCCCTCTCTAGATGTTTCAAAACTTTTTCTACTTTTCTGAAGACTTCATTTTGATCCTTCACTTTCTTTTCTAACAGATGGCCTAATATTCTACCATTCTGAAAAGCAAGGCCATCTTATAAACCATTTTTTAACTACTTTACTTTTACCTAATCATACCTTTCTCTCTGAATTCACCCTTTCATTTTCTTTTTAAACTACAAAGCTAAATATGCCAGTCCTTTATAAGGCTAGTGCTGTGATCTAGAGCCCATTTTAAGAGGCAGCTCCGAATATTGGAGAGAGCTTTGGATGTAGAGTCAGGAAACTTGGGCTTGAATTTCAACACTCAAATTTACTAGCTATGTGTGAGCCTAAATTTATTTATTTATCAAGTAAAGATAATAATACTTGCACTTCTCCCTCATATAGTTATGAGGAAAGTGTTTGTAAGCCTTAAAACAGTGTATACTAGAACCATCATTGTTCTTGCTTTCATATCTAAAGTCAATCAACACACGTTTATTAAATGGAAGGCATGAACTTGGACAGACTTCAAGAGATAGTGGAGGGTAGAAGGGTTTGTTGTACTATCATCCATGGGGTCATAAAGAGTCAGACACAATTGAATGACTAAACAACAACAGCAAACTCTGCTGAGGGCTATGCATAAAAAGAAAGACAAAAACAATCCCTGCTTTCAAGGATCTCACAATCTAACTGATAACTATACCATCCTTCTCCAATATATTTAGGCTCTTTTCCCATTAATTTATTCTTTGTTTTCCCCTTCTTAAAGTAAAAAGAAAGTAAAGTTTGCTTGACATGGCTCATTCAAGCTATTATCTATTTTTTTTATCTTTTCATTACTAAACTTTCAAATTAATTGTCTATTCACTGTTTCATTTCTCCCACCTATTCATTTCTGAAACCCATGAAATTTTGCTTCCATCTTCACCATTGTACTGAGATTGTTCTCAAAGCCATCATTAACTATTTTTTTCACCAAATACAAGAACTATTTCTTATTCATAATTCACCTGATCTCACCGTGTCATTAATATTGTTGACCTCCTTTTCAGTCTGTCTACCCTTGACTTCTGTGATTCTGAATTACTGAAGTTTTTCTTAATTCCACTCATCATTCCAGTTTTTTCATTAGTTTCTCTTGTTCTTATGTATTTCTCTTTGCATTTCAAATGACTCCTTTTTTAGCCCCTTTCTTATTCTCCCTTTTTCTTTGTCATCCTTTTTCTCCCCCTTTCCTTCTGCCCACTGCTCATCCACTCCCCCCTCTCTCTATCTCTTCTGTCTTTTCTCTCCTGCTTCCTCTAGATCTCCTTTGCTTTATTCCTTTGATTTTTCATGATTTCCATCATGACTTCTGGATAGTCTTATATCTGAATTTCTAAACCATTTCTCTCACCAAAGCATCATTTGTATGTCTTCAAATGTGAAGGGACAAATCCAAATGGATGTCAAGCTTCCCTTTACATTCAACATGTCTAAAACTAACACTAGTAACTTGTCTCCAAATCAGATTTTTTTAACATTCCTACTTCCCATGAATATGAACACAGAACATGAAAACTCAGAAAGATGCAGAAGTTTGAAATAATCTTTGACTCATCCATTTCCTTCAGCCTTCGCTATAGTAATAAAATTCAATCAATTCTTACCTTTGAGATGCTTCTCTTATTTATCCCTTCTTCTGCATTACCAATACCACAACTCTAGTCAATATTTATTTGCATCTGGGTTGTTACAATTTTGTTATTATGTTCTAACTTGTCTTACTTCCAGTCTGCACCCACTTTACCCTATTTTCTAAACTATCACCAGATTAATCTATCTAAAAAAAATTACTGTGTTGCTCTTATGCTTAAATACTATTATTTCCACAAACCACTCCTTTTCTCAACTCTAGGCATTTTCACTAGCTTTCCCCGGTCTGAAATATTCTTCCTCATCTGCCTCTTAGCTTCCCTGGCTTTGTTAAAGTCCCAGATAAAATCTCACTTTCTACAGTTAGTCTTTCCCAATCCCTCTTAATTCTAGTGCCTTCCCTCTGTTGATTATTTCTTATTCGTCCTGTACATGGCCTCTTTGTACATATTTGTTTCAAGTTATGTCCTCCACTAGCCTATGAGCTCTTTAATAGCAGGGACTGTCTTTTGCTTTCCTTTATAACATCAGTCATTAGCTCAGTTCCTGATACATAGTAGTTGCTTAATAAGTCCTTGTTGAATTGCTGAAAAAAAATCATCATCACCATCATTATCACCAAGAAATTAGGGCAAATAAAATACTGCTCATTGGGTATAGCTTCTTCTCTTTAAGTGCTCACTTGCTAAAAAATATTCCTTTTCCTATTTCTTATTTAACCATTGCCCTTTTCATATCTAGAGTTTAATTTTTCCATAGAAGATGCTGAACAAAGATCCTGCTATTACCTAAGACATAATTAAATCAAATTATTCATTAGGATTTCCTGAAGGGGTGCAAGCCAATGAAATTACAATCTATTTCACTGATGTGGTAGGGGAAACTTATGAAAGGATTCTGTACCTGCCTTTGACACATTTGTGACAGCACAGTGACAATATAGAAGTCATATTTGACATCTTATATGAATCACCTTTATGGTTGCTTACTCTGGGTCAATGGTGGGCCAATGTGTTGATTGTTATGTGGTAAAAGTTAAGAAGATGGCAGCCAGATAAAAATGCCACTTCTCAAGTTTTTGTTTGGATAGTCTGATGTTTAAATGTTGTTTAGATGTCAGAGCATAGGCCACAGTGTTTTCAGTTTCATCTATTTTTTTTTCAGACAATGTTTAAGAGAAGTAGAAATTATGCCCTTCTTAGCAGTGACTTTTAAAACATTTTTTAAAATTATGAATATCAATTAATATATATCTCCAACAAATATATTTACACTTCCTATATACCCTAAATATGTTACAAATATGTGTATATATTTTATACATATATATGTAGGTAATCATATATTAACATGTTATATATATCATGAATCTACAGCATACCATATACTATAGATTCATGGCATATATAATGTATAAATTATATGTGTCATACATATATATTCATGTAAATATATTTATACCATACACATTATAAATATGTAATATATAATATATATATATTATACCTACACATATCATATATGTATGGCATATGTTACATATTTGTGGTATATATAATATGTAAAAATATTTATACATATATGTATAACATATAATTTACACATATGTGTACATTAACATGGAAAATCTTAATAAACTTAAGGGATATAAAGTTCTTTCTGATCATATTCCAGAAACATAATGAATCTTTATAATTACTATTTTCTTCTTTGGTCAAGTGTGTGTTTCTCCCCCTTCAAAAAAAACCACTGTGACTCATAATAATCTTTGTGGCTTATAATTCTTTTCTCAGGAGCATCTTATCTCTTTATTTGGAACTCCACACTTACCCCAATTTTGACACTAAAGACAAGTTAATAGATTAATTCCTTAAAAGTAAAGTAACACGTATTTTCCAATTCATTTGTCTTGTAATTTCCCCCTTTATGAAATACTCTTCTGGTAATTTCATAATTACATATGGTTTAATTGAGCCACTTAAAATGGAATTATCTATTTTAACTGTGTGGCAAGGTTTTTATCAATGTATCTTGTGCTTATTTAATAATGATTCATAAGGGGGCAGAAGTGCTAAAGTGATAGTGTTGGCCTTTGACTCTCTATTACAAATGCAATATACACTAATGGATCGATAAGTGTTTGTCCCTTTCAGAGGTGAATCTGAGCAGAAATTCCACTTAAAATGTGTACAAGGGCATAGAAAACTGCTCTGAAAATTAGAATAGTGAGAAATACCTTGTCGACTCTTCTCATAGCTCTGCAACTAAATTTCCCCTGTGTCTGTTATACATGACAGGTAAGATTTTTTTTCTTGTGTTTATTTTGTTGTATTCATCCCCTGAAATGCAAAGAATCCTTTCTATAGGAAACTGAGAGTGGAGGAAAACTAAATACACACAGAAAACCAACCAACTTCCTGAAATAAAGACAAGCATTAACAATGGTGAGAGATACTTTTATTTTAACAGAAGCATAAATCAGCCCTTCACCAGGCAGACAGGTACAGGGAACCCAATGCAATGTAGACATGTTTTCCCCCTTAAATACATCATCTCCTTACTCTGAAGCTTTAATCAAAGCAATGGATTAAAATGATGAGCAGCCCTGCAGTTTTCAACCATGCTCCAAAAATCCAGAATTACCAAGGGCAGGAGAAAAATAGCTCACAAGTCAAACAGGGCAAGTTAATTGTTTGTCATAAAGAGAACATCACATGAAGTTTCAGTTGCATCCTTATATCCCAGTGTGTATATTTCCAGACTCTATTTGTGAGGAATGATTTCCTTGACTGTATGTCCTTTACACACACACACACACACACACACACACACACACACACTGCACATTGGGCAGTTAGGTGACTCATATAGAGCACGGGCTTGGAATCAGGAAGACTCAGATAATGAAGTTCATATCTGTCCTCAGACACTTACTAGCTGTGTGACCCGGAGCAAGTCAATTAATCTTGTTTGTCTCAGTTCCTCATCTGTAAAATGAGCTGCAGAAGGAAATGGCAAACCACTCCACTATCTTTGCCAAGAAAACCCCAAAAGGGTTTACAAAGAATTAGACACAGCTGAAAAAGTGACTAAACAACAACAACAACAACAAAACCACCCCATTCACATGCACACAGAAATTATCTGCAAGTTGTACCCCAAAAACTGGAAGTCAAGGATCATTTAGAGAATAATTAATGTGTGATTTCTACTGTTTATTCACACAAAATCATCTAACTTCCACAGGATTCATATGTATCAGTTGACAATAAGGACTATCATAATACTGTATCTTCATCATTAAAAAGTGTAAGATTCTATTGCAGAGCAGCATGACATAGTAGATGGATAGAGCACTTCAGAATTTGAAAGACTGAGTTCATACATGATCTACTTCTCATGCATACTGTATGACCATGGACTTGTTATTTAACTGTTCAATGTCCTAGGAAACTCTCTTATGCTATGAACTAAATGATCATGTGTCACTACTGGGCATTAAAGTGATTTGATTCAACAAGAAGGATTGGGACAAAGGCCAATCCCACATTCACCTTGGCAATTATTCACCCCACGGTAAAAAAAAAAGTGATAAAGAAATGAGACTTCTATTATTCTATGAGAGGGGATACCATTCCATTATTTTTCTGGGTCACTGTTCTGACTTGTAAGTCTCAGTAGTATAATTAGTGTGAATTTATCCTTTTAGAATCATCTATAAATTTCTATACCACTGTCAAAAACTTGCCTCTCCCTTGAACTTGATATTTATAACTGAGCCATTATCATATGACTTTGACGTAAGATATTTGCTTTCCCACAGAAATAGATAAAACAGACTTAACAGAATGCAATTATTTATTTTTCACAATAAACTTATGTATTAGGGGACTGGACACTAAGTCCAGGCCTTATGAAAATACACAGAGTTTTTGACCGATGCAATTCCCAAGTGGATTTTGGAGCATACGTCAATGTTATGTAACTGGTTTCAGTCTGCTAAATATATGGTTAAGAAAAGGAACCTTTTTAATTGATCATGGAATTGAAGCTGAGATGCATTCCAAAGGCAATGTTCATCTAGAGCCAGTTGCTTGGTATAAAGTCTTTTCATGCTTGTTGCCATTGTAGTAGGAAATACTTCTAAGGACCTCTGACTTAGGGAAGGATCTCAAACCTTCTCATCCAGAGCTGGCATGAAGCCAAGATTACATGGCCATGATGTTGCTATAGCTCTATTATATCAAGTTTTCCTATTTTAATGGAGAAGATTGATAATAGTTATTCCCTTGAAATGTTTGAAAGGATAGGTGAGTGAATTAAATGACAGAACCTTGTGTTAGGTTTGAGGCCATTTTCCTTATGGATGAAGGTGATAGAGCACAAAATGTGATCTTTATTTGCTGGGGGTGAAGAAAGAGGTATTTCATTTCACTTCTTGTTTTATATTTGAAATAAATACTCCATTAGAAAACCTAATGAATCTTAATTAGGAAAATAAAACTGTGGCATTTACTAGCTTTTAACAGGGTGAAGGGCACACTGAAATGGGAGCTTCAGCTGATGGTATTAGAAAAGAGTTACCTCAATCCAGGTTTGTACTGGTAAATGTTTAACAATCAACTCCACAAAACTAAATGGAAAACACATTTAAATTTATCTTTAGTATTAGCATTTTCTCCACCATTTTCTTAAGTCTATCCAATCAAGAAAGTAACCAAGCCCTGGTTTGCAGAATTTCTTGATTTCTTGATTTCTGAAATTTTAAAAATGAGATGCAAGCAAGTTCAAGTTTACTCTATACTCTTGCTCCAACATCTCAGGACATCTCCTAGAAACCTGAAGGGGAGATGTATCTTTCCTCACACAACTAGAAAAAAAAACAAGTCTATAGATTTATGTCCATAGTTATCAGTTAAAAATAATTCTAATTTGAGGGGATGGAACCAAATGGAAGAGAAAAGGCAGGGACTTGACTAAGCTCTCCCCAAAACCCCTCTAAGCAACTTTAAATAATCCTCAAGACAAATTTTGGAGTAGTAGAACCCAGAGAAAGACAGAATGAGGCAATTTTCCAGCCCAAGACACCATGGAGAGTCATCAGTAAAGGTTTGAAAGTGAATTGCAGTCCAGTGCAGACCATTCCATCTAAAATCAGGCCCTAGCAAACCAGGACCAGAACCTTGAAAACAACTGAATCAATGGTGGTAGTGGCTGCTAATGGAGCATTCAGTCCATAGATAGTAAGGAGGTTGAAAAACTGGTCAGAAGGAGATTAAAGGGTTCTCTTTGCTGTCACTGAGTGAAGGAATGTGATGCTTTGCTTAAATTTATATCTAGGGCACAGTCCTGGGTGGCAGCCCCAGGGTGAAGAGCAGCACTAGTGCACAAGATTTTTGTGGCCACAGGGGAGCTGACAACTTGTCACAGTTCCAAGATAAAACAAAAAAAGAGTGCTTATGGTCTCTCATAGACCAGAGCACAGAACAGGAAAGTGGTAAACACATCTCTTCTTAGATCATATAATCTTGAAGGAACTGAAAACTTAAGACCCTTAGAATGAGCTCTGAAAACAGCTGTACAACATCCCTTAATCTTGGGACAGTGTGCCTTCTACCCTGGAAGCACAGCCCTACTTTAACACAGATTTAAAAGTCAAGAAATAGGCAAGAAAATGGGCAAACAATAGAAAAAAGGCAGTTTCCCATGATAATTTCTTTAAAGTTGATGTCTAGGATCTTTTTTATTTTCATTATGACTTTCAGGAGTAAAATAATTTTTAAATTATCTCTCTTGGATCTATTTTCTAAAGCAGTTGTTTTTTCGATGAGATATTGCACATTATCTTTTTTTCCACTCTTTTGGTTTTGTTTCATAGTTTCTTGCTGTCTTAAAAAGTCATTAACTTTCACTTTCTCAATTCTAATTTTTAAAGGAACACTTTCTTCATTGAGCTTTTGTACTTCCTTTTCTATTTGGTCAATTCTACTTTTTAATGAATTCTTCTCTTCACCGAATTTTTGTGCCTCTTTTTCCATTTGACCAATTCAGATTTTTAAAACATTCTTCTCCTCAGTAGATTTTTGTGCCTCTTTTACCATTTGGCCTATTTTGGATTTTTAAGGTGTTATTTTCCTGAGTATGCTTTGTGATGCCTTTACCAAGTTGTTGACTTTTCTCATGATTTTCTCCCTCCAATTTGAACCAGTTGTCAAAATAGATACTGAAAGTATTCACCAATTCACCAATCAAGAGATCCTAAGATGAAAAGTCCAAGGAATAGTATAGCCAAATTCCAGAGCTTTCAGGTTAATGAGAAAATATTGCAAGCAGCCAGAAAGAGACAATTCAAGTATCATTGATCCACAGTCCAGATTACACAAGAGTTAGCAGTTTCTCCATTAAAGGATCAGAGGGCTTAGAATACAATATTCTAGAAGGCAGGGGAGTTATCATTACAACCACAAATAACCTACCCTGAAAATCTGAGTATAATCTTTCATGGTAAAAAAAATGATACTCAAAGAAATAGAGGACTTTCAAGCATTCTTGATGAAAAGACCAGAACTGAATAAAAAATTTGACTTTCAAATACAAGACTCAGGAGAAGTATAAAAAGGTAAACAGGAAAGGGAAATAATAAGGTTAAACTGTTTACATTCCTATGTAAAAAGATGATTCTTGGAATTCATAAGAACTTTCTAATTTTTAGGAAATTTAGAAGCAGTGTATATAGACAGAGGGCACAGTTATGAGTTGAATATGATTGGAATGATATCTAAAAAAATAATGAGAGGCAATAAAGAGGGGTGCACTGGGAGAAAGGGAAAGGGAGAGGTAAAATGGGATAAATTATCTCATATAAAAGAGGCAAGAAAGAGCTTTTAAGATGGAGGAGAATATGGGGGTGGAAGGGAATTCTTTATCATTACTCCCATTGGAATTGGCTCAAAGAGTGAATAACATACACATTCAATTGGGTGTAAAAATCTGTCTTATCTGAAAGGAAAGTAAGAGGGGAAGGGGATAAAAGAAGAGGAAGTGGGGCTGATAGAAGGGATGGCAGATTGGGGTCAGTGGCAGTTGAAAGTGAATTACTTTTAAGGAGTGCCATGGTGAAAGGAAAGAGAATAGAATAAAAAGGGAGGAAATAGCATGGAGGGAAATACAGTTAGCAATGATAATTGTAAAAATATTTCTAAAGCAAGTGTTTCTGATAAAGTCCTCATATCTCAAATATAAAGAACTGTATTAAATTTAGAAAAATAAGAACCTTTTCCCAATTAATAAATGATCAAAAGACATGAAGTCAGTTTTCAGATGAAGTAACCAATGCTATTTATAACCATAAAAAGTGTTCTAAATCACTGTTGATTAGAGAAATACAAATTAAAACAATTCTGAGGCATTACTTCACACCTATTAGATTGGTTAATAGGACAGAAAGGGTAAATTACAATTGTGGGAGGGGTTTGGGGAAAATTGAAACACTGATGTATTGTTGGTGGAGAAATGAATTGATTCAACCATTATGTAGAGCAATGTGGAACTATTCTCAAAGGCCTATAAGACTTTTGACTTAGCTATACCAATAAAGGTCTGTATCCCAAAAGAGATAAAAAAAGATAAAAAGGGAAATGACCAATATGTACAAATTAGTTATAGCAGCTCTTTTCTGATGATTAAGAACAGGAAATTGAGAGGATGTCCATCAATTGGGGAATGGTGGAACATGTTATGGTCTATGATTGTGATGGAATATTATTGTGTTATAAGAAATGATGAGGGTCAGCTAGGTGGTGCAGTGGATAGAGCACTGGCCCTGAAGTCAGAAGGACCTGAGTTCAAATCTGGTCTCAGATCAAACACTTGACACTTACTAGCTGTGTGACCCCAGGCAAGTCACTTAACCCCGTGCCTAAAAATAATAAAAAAAAAATTAAAAAAAGTAAATGATGAACAAGATGCTCTCAGAAAAACCTGGAAGGACTTACATAAATTAATGCAAAAGGAAATGAATAGAACCAGGAGAACATTGTACACAGTAACAGCAATATTGTAAGATGATCAACTGTGAAAGAGTTGATTATTCTCAGCAATACAATAATCCAAAACACCTCTGAAGGACTTATAATGAAAAATCATATCCATCACCAGAGAAAAAATTGATGGAATCTGAATATAAATTGAAGCTTACTTTTTAAACTTTTTCTTCATTTTTCTTGTTCTTTTTTTGGTCTTTATTTTCTTTCATGACATGACTAATATGGAAATATGTTTTACCTGACTAACAATGTATAACATATCAAATTATTTGCCTTCTCAATGAGGGGCCTAGGGATGGAGGGAAAAAATTTGGAACTCAATTTTTTAAAATCAATTTTGAAATTCATTTTTACATGTAATTGGGGAAAAATTAAATACTAAATATATAAAATATGAAAAAGGACCCAGACTGACCAAAGCCAGAGCAGGCTTTGGGGGACTGAATCACCAGCATCAGTGGTGCTTTCCAATCTTCTCAGCTCACAGACACCAGAGACAACCTAGAAGGTCAGCTGGAAGTGTCTATCTCACCTGTGAGTGAGAGAAGCAGTCCAGTGCAGAGCAGCAGCACATGCAATACAGACCTGGCACCAGCAAACCAGGAACAGACTTTGGGAGCGATTGAATCAGGAGCAGTAGCAGTGACAGTAGCAGCAGTGGTGGTAGTAGTGGGGGCAGCACTACTCCTGGAGCTATATTCAAACTGAACGTTTGAAAGTTACCCATTTCAACTTCTGAGAGCCAAGATGGTGGAGTAAACAGTAGGTAGCTCACCCTCCCTTACTGACCTTGAAAAACCCATACTGCCCCAGGAAAAATCCTAAAATAGTAGAGTCAGTATTAAGATTAGATACACAGTCTTTTAGCTCCTGAGGCTAGGGGGACTAACAGGAAAGGTGCCTCTTGCTGTGGCTGAAGGGGACCAGTACAGGGATGGAGGCATTCCAGCAAGCCGGTGGCAAACCCCACCTCAGCAATCCAAGATATCTTGGTGACAGGGACCAAAATACAAATTTTGAAGACTATAACATTGTCAATATACCCACATCTGAAACCTCAGAGGGGAATATGAACTTATCTCAAGCCCAAAAATTCTTCTTGGAAGAGCTCAAGAAGGATTTTAAAAATCAAGTAAGAGATATGGAAGAAAAATTGGGAAAAGAGATGAGAGGTGTGTAAGAGAGTCAATAGCTTGGAAAAGGAAGGACAAAAATTAATTGTAAAAAACAAGTTATTAAAAAGTAAAATTGGCCAAATAGAAAAGGAGGTACAATAGCTAACTAAAGAAAATAATTCACTGAAAATTAGATTTGGGCAATTGGAAGCTAATAATTCTATGAGACATCAAGAATCAGTCAAACAGTAGTCAATGATCATAGTAATCTATTATTTGATAAACCCAAAGACCCCAGCTTCTGTGATAAGAACCCACTCTTTGACAAAAACTGCTGGGAAAACTGGAAAAGAGTATGGCAGAAACTAGGCATTGATCAAAATCTCACACCATATACCAAAATAAAGTCAAAATGGGTTCATGAGTCAGATATAAAGGCTAATACTATAAGCAAACTGGAAGAGCAAGGAATAGTTTACCTGTCAGATTTATGGAGAACAGAAGAATTCATGACCAAACAGGTAATGGAGAACATTCTGAAATGCAAAATGGATAATTTTGCTTACATTAAATTGAAAAGTTTTTGCACAAACAAAGCCAATGCAATCAAGATTTGGAGGGAAGCAGAAAACTGGGAAAGAATTTTTATAACCAGTGTCTCTGATAAGAGCCTCATTTCTAAAATATACAGAGAATTAAGTCAAATTTATAAGAATAAAAGTCATTCCCTAATTGATAAATGGTCAAAGGATATGAACAGGCAGTTTTCAGATGAAGAAATTAAAACTATGTATAGTCATATGAAAAAATGCTCAAAATCATTACTGATTAGAGAAACACAAATAAAAAACAACTCTGAGGTACCACATCACACACAATGATAAATGTTGGAGAAGATGTGGAAAAATTGGAACATTAATGCATTGTTGGTGGAGTTGTGAACTAATCCAACCATTTTAGAGAACAATTTGGAACTATGCCCAAAGGGCTATAAAAATGTGTATACCCTTTGATCCAGGAATAGCACTCCTAGGATCCCAAAGTGATGATAAAAGTGGGAAAGGGACCTGCATGTACAAAAATATTTATAGCAACTCTTTCTGTGGTGGCAAGGAATTGGAAATTGAGGAAATGTCCATCAATTGGGGAATGGCTGAACAAGTTATGGTATATTAATATAATGGAAAGCTATTTTGTTATAAGAAATGATTAGCAAGCAGACTTCAGAAAAAAAAAAACCTGGAAAGACTTGTATGGACTGATGATGAGTGAAGTGAGTAGAACCAGGAGAACATTGTACACAATAACAGCCACATTGTGTGATGACTAACTTTGATAGACTTAGCTCTTCTCAGCAATGCAAGGATCTAAGACATCTCCAAAAGTCTCATGATGGATAATGCTATCCACATCTAGAGAAAGAACTATGGAGTTTGAATGCAGTTCAAAGCATACTATTTGCTCTTTTTTCTCTTCTGTTTTGTTTTCTTTCTTCTTTCTTGTGGTTCCTTTTATCAGTTCTAATTCTTCTTTACAACATGACTAATGTGCAAATATGTTTAATAGGAATGTACATGTAGAGTTTATATCAGATTTTATACTGTCATGGGGAGGGAGGCAGGTAAGGAGGGAAGAAAATGTAAAACTCAAAAGCGTTTGTTGAAAACTAAAAACAAATAAATTAATTTAAAATAAAAGAAAGAGGGGAAAAAAGACCTTAGTAACATAGTGAATGGGGCTGGGGAAGGGTTGGGGAAAAGAGTGAGGAGTCAAGGATGGTACCTAGGTTTCAAGGTTTAGTGATTGGATGGATGATGGTGCCCTCAACAGTAATAGAGAAGTTAGAAAGAGGGGAATATTTGGTGAAAAAGATAATGAGCTGAGATTAAGATATATTGAGTTTAAGATGTGATCTCCTGTGGCTGGAATTCTTTCTCTCTTTCATCTCTGGATCTTAGAATCCTTATCATCCATTAAGACTCATTTCACTTGGAAAGACTTACATGAACAGACACAAAGTGAGGTGAGCAGAACAAGGAAAACATTGTATGCAGTAAAAGCAATGTTGAGTGATGATCAGCTATGATTGACCTAGTTCTTCTCAGCAATAAAATGATCCAAGACAATTCCAAAAGAGTCCTATTGGAAAATGTGGTCCACATGCAGAGAAAGAACTGATGAAGTCTAAATACAGATCAAGTCATACTATTTTCACTTTTTTTGTGTGTTTTTTTTTCCTTTTGCAGACTGTAATTGCTTTGCAAACTATTTCCTCTTTCACAACATAACTAATGTGGAAATAGAGTTTACATGATTGTACACATATAACCTATATCAAATTGCTTATGATCTTAGGGAGGGAGAGAGGAGGGAGGGAGAGAGGGAGGAAATTTGGAACTCAAAAGTTTATTAAAAAGAATGTTAAAAATCTTCTTTACATACAATTGGAAAAAATGAAATACTACTAAAAAGACTCAGTTCAGATGCCTCCACAAAGCCCTCTTTGGCTTCTTTCTCTTTCTATTTGTTGTTATCTTCTAACTCTAATTACCCTTACACAGTACAACTATTTAAGGATTATTTCACCCCCTTCCCTAGTAAATATAAGCTTCTTAAGGGCAGAGACTGTTTTTTTTTTTTGTTTTGTTTTCCTATTCTTAGTGTCTAACAATGCTTTGACCATAGCAGAAATAAGTAATAAGAAGGCACATAACAATAAGTATTTATTAAGCATACAGTGTGCCAGGCACTGTTTTAGGTATTGAAATTACAAAGTGAAAAAAAATTAAACAGATCTTAACCTCAAGGCCTTAAAATGCTCTTTGCTTAATTGAAATGATTTGAATATGATTTACATATTGACTAAAAGTATTGGATCACTGAATGTCAAGCTAGAAAAGATCTTAGCTATCATCCAATCATGGAGTCCTTAACTTGGAATGGATGTTACGGGGATCTGTGAATTTGAATGGGAAAAAAATAAATCACATCTTTATTTTCACCAAAAAATGTGAAAAAAGGAAAAAAAATGTTCTAATATGTGACTGTGTTGTATTCACAGTGTCTCCCTGTTTCAAGAGGTCCCTAGACAGGATATAAGTCACTCTGGATCCATAAGTCCTTAGGAAAACATAGTTTAGATTTTTGTGTTCTTTATAGCAACTCCTTATATGACTGTAGAACTGGAAAAACAAAGCATTCTCTCAATTTTCACACCCAGTAGTAACAGTGTCGATATAAAAACTCAGTATTTCTATACTAGGACCTCACTTCCTGAAGGGACCTACAATATAATGTAAAGACAACATACAAAAGGAAGGGAAGCAAGACTTCTGGGAGCCAAAATGGTAGAATAAGTAGTAAATCATTGTTGCTCTCCCATATTCACCTCCAAGCAACCAAATAACCATAAAATAGCACCCCAGAACAAATTCTGGAATAGTGGAGTCAGAAGAAAGAAAGGGTAGAACAGTCTTTTAGCCCAGGAGACTTAGAGGATAGGCAAGAAAGGTCCATCTCACTTGGATAAAAGGGGAGTGCAGTCCAGGACAGGAAGCATCCCAGTAAGCCAGCAGCAAGCCCCACCTCAGCAAACCAAACTAAGCCTGAGAGTGTTGGAGGAGAGAAATACCAACACCAGGAACCCTGCATGCCTTAGGATACTCAGGGGAACTAGGAGACTGTAGATTTGAGAACCACCACATGCTTCATTGCAGCCCCTGGTGGACAGACATCCTGCAGTGGTCAGACCCTTATGTGTTTCAGTACTGACCTAGCACACATCCTACTACAACCAGACTTTCATATGCATCAGCATGGGCTCCAGGCAGGCAGGTGTCCTCCAGCAGCAGGACCACCATGTGCTTTAGCACAGGCCAGGGCAAACCAGTCATCCTCCAGGGGCAAGATCTCCCTGTACTTTAGTGTAGTCCCAGGGTAATGCAGAAAAAGTTTCATGCCTCAGCACACAACAGACACTACCACTAGGACCCCAGCTCAGGACCAGATAAGCTGCCTCCAGTAGCACCAGCCATCCCCACCCCACTCCCACAGTGCAGTAACAGACACAAGGGTCCCCCATGGGCCTCAGAGAAATATCAGTAAAGCACCAGGTAAACAGCCAGGACCTGCAACCACTTGTACAAGAAAAGAGCGGCCCCTCCAACCTGGGAGCAAAGCTCAAATTTAAAAGAAAGCAAAAAGGCCAAGAGGAGGGCAATGAGCAGAAAATAACAAAAAAGAATCTGACCATAGAAAGTTATTATGGTGACAGAGAAGACCAAGAAAAAATCTTGGAGGAGGACAATGATATCAAAACATCCATATGCAAAATTCCTAAGAAAATGGGAAGTCATCTCAAGTCTAGAAGGAACTCATGGAAGAGCTCAAAAAAGGAGCTTAAAATGGGGGAAAGAAATGAGAGTGATGCAAGAGAATTATGGGGAAAAAAGATGCAACAACTTGGAAAACTGCTTACAACTAGAATTGGCCAAATTGAAAAGAAGTTACAAAAATTCATGGAAGAAAATGGCTCCTTAAAGGGACAATTGGACAAATGGAAATGAAAATACAAAAGCTAATTGAGGAAAACAACACCTTAAAAGTTATATTTGGGCAAGTGAAAGGTAATGACTCTATGAGACATCATAAATTATTGGAACAAATTCAAAAGAATGAAAAATGGAAGAAAATGTAAAATACTTCATAGGAAAAACAACTGATCTGGATAATAGATCCCAGAAAGAAAATATCAGAATCATTGGACTACTTGAAAGCTATAATCAAAAGGAGGACCTGGAAAGCATCTTTCAAGAAACTATCAAGGAAAAGTGCCCTGATGTCCTGGAACCAGAGGGCAAAATAGGCATTGAAAGAATCCACCACTCACCTCAGGAAAGAGATCCCAAAAGAAAAACTCCAAGGAATATTATAGCCAAATTTCAGAAATATCAGGTCAAGAAAAAGTATTGTAAGTGAGGAGAAAGAAATAATTCAAATATCAGGGGGTCACAATCAGGATCACACAAGACTTACCAGCTGCAATATCAAAGGATCAGAGCTTTTGGAACATGATATTCTAGAAGGCAAAGGGCCTAGGACTACAACCAAGAATCACTTATCTGGAAACATAAAGCATAATATATTAAGGGGGGAAATGGTTATTTGATGAAATAGAAGGATTTAAAGCCTTTATGAGAAGACCAGAACTAAACCAAAAAGAAAAATTGACCAACAGTATCAAGACCCAAGAGAAGCACAAACAGATAAAGAGGGAAAAGAAAACAGAAGGTATTAAAAGAAGCTAAACTGTTTACATCTCTCCATGGGAAGATGATACTTGTAACTCTTTAAAAAATATATAATTAATAGTACAGATAAAAGGAATATATATGTAGACAGAGGGTATGGGTATAATGAATTCAAGGGAATGACATAAAAAATGAGGGATGAGAAAGAGGAGTAAAATGGGTAAAGAAGAAAGAGAGAGGTAAAACGGGGTAAATTGTCTCACATGAAGAGGCAAGAAAGACCTATTACAGTAGAGGATAAGATGGGAGGGTAGATGATGGGCATTGCTTGAACATTACTCTCATCAGTATTGGCTCAACAAGGGAATACTATACACAATTAGATGAATATGGAAATCTATCTTACCTGAAAGGGAAGTAGGACCAAAGAAGATTAAATAAAGTGTGGAATGGGGTGGACTGACAGAAGGGAAGGCAGATGGGGGGAAATGGTAGAGAAGTGAAACATTGGTGAGGTGGGAAAGGGTGAAAGGAGAGAAAGGATAAACAAGACAAAGAATAGGATGGAGGGAAATACATGGGCAGTAATCATAATGTTGAATGTGAATGGGATAAACTCTCCCATAAAATAGAAGTGGATAGAAGAGTAGATCAAAAACCAGTATCCTACAATATGTTGCTAACAAGAAACACACTTGAAGCAGTAAGACACACACAGGGTAAAGGAAAACCTGGAAGAGCTTATATGAACTGATGTAAAGTGAAATGAGCAGAACTAGAAAAACACTGTATACTGTTTTAGCAATATCATATGATGGTCAACTATGAATGATTCAGCTCTTCTCAGCAACACAATGATCCAAGACAAGTACAAAGGATACACGAAAGAAAATGCTACCCATATCCAGATAAAGAACTGATGAACTCTGAATGCAGATCTAAGCATTTTTTTCACTTTTTCTTTCTTGTGTGCGTGTATGTGTGTATGTGTGTGTGTTTTACTTTTGATCTGTTTCTTCTTCCACAACTGTAATGAATATGGAAATGTTTTTTACATGATGGGATATGTATGAACTATATCAAATTGCCAATCATTTTCAGAAGAGGGTAGGTGAGGGAGGGAGAAAAATAATTCAGCTCTTACTTCACTTTGCATAATTTCATACAGGTCTTGCCCTTATTTTCCTGAAACCACTCCCTTGTTATTTCTTATAGAACAATGGTACTGCATCATAATCATATGCCACAATTTCTTGAGTCATCCATAGTCATCACACAATGTTGCTGATATTATGTACAGTGGTTTCCTAGTTTTTCTCATTTCATTTTGCATGAGTTCATCCAAGTCTTTCCAGTCTTTCTCATCCAAGCCATTTTCAGAAATCTGCTTGATCATCCTTTCTTATTGCACAGTAGTATTACATTATATTTACATACCACAGCTTTTACAGCTAATCTGTGATGGGAATCCCCTCAATTTCCAATACTTTGTCATCACACAAAGGGCTGCTATAATTTTTGCACATAGAGATCCTTGTACTTCTTCTGTGATCTCTTTGGGATGTAAATCTAGTAGTGGTATTGCTGGAGCAAAGGGCATGCACAGTTTGTTTGCCCTTTGGGCATAATTCTAAATTTGCTTTCCAGAATAGTTGGATCAGTTCACAACTTCACTAACAGTGCATTAGTGTCTCAGTTTTCCCACATTCTTTTCAACATTTCTTCTTTTGTCATATTAGTCAGTCTTATAGGTATGAGATTGTACTTTGGAGATGTTTTGATTTGCATTTCTCTAACCAAAAGTGATTTAGAGCACTTCTTCATATGCCTAGAGATAGCTTTGATTTTTTCATTGGAAAAGTGCCCGTTCATATTCTTTGATTATTTGTCAATTGGGTAATGGCTTGTATTCTTATACATTTGATTCAGTTCTCTATATATTTGAGACATGAGGCCTTTATCAGAGACACTTGCAGTAAAGATTGTTTCCCAGCTTTCTACTTTCCTTTTAATCTTGGTTCCATTGATTTTGTTTGTGTAAAAGATGTTTAATTTAATATAATCAAAATTATCTATTTTACATTTTGTAACGTTTTTGATCTCTTGTTTAGTCATAAAACTGTAACTCACTTCATTTCTCCTTTAAGAATTTGGATGGGGGCAGATAGAAGGTAGGGTAGATTAGGGGAAAGGGTATTCAGAATGCATGCTGTCTTGGGGTTGGGGGAGGGATGAGGTGGGGAGAAAATTTGGAACTCAAAATCTTGTGGACGTGAATGTTGAAAACTAAAAATAAATAAATTAATGAATATTAAAAAAGAAAAGAGTTCATTTATGGCTTGTTCAAATTATTTTCATAAAATAAGATTATTTAAGTATCCTGTTCCCTTTTATGTTAACCTGGGCAATATTTCTAGCCTTTCTATCCTTAAAGTGTTAACTGTTAAATCTTTTGTGAACATGAGATGGAACTGTATGGAATTTTTTTCCTTACTGGCTACTTGTATTATTTTATCCTTGATGTGAGATTTCTTGATGTCAGATATAATATTCCTGGGAGGTTTCTTTTTAGGATTTATTTCAGGAAATGGAACTTGGATTTTTTTTTCAATTTATGCTTTGCCCTCAGTTTCTATGATATCTGGGCAGAGTTTTCTTTATAATTTCTTGAAATGTTATGTCTATGTTCTTTTTTTCATCATTTTCTTATAATTTAATAACTCAAATTATTTCTCTTTGATCTGTTTTCCAGGTTAGATTTTTCCTATGTGATAGTTCACATTTTCTTCTATTTTCCATTATCTTTTGTCATTTTGTTTCTTGATGTCTCATTGAATCAACAGGTTCCATTCTAATTTTAAGGAGTTTTCTTCAGTGCAGTTTTGTGCCTCTTTTACCATTTGGACAATTTTGATTTTTAAAGATTTTTTTTTTTAGTATTTCTGTGTCTCCCAAACTGCTAATTCCTTTTTTATTTGAGGACATGAGTTCAAATCCATATACTGTCTGAGACAGAATGATGTAATGTATAAAGTATGAAAATTGGAGTAATGAAGACATGGTTTCCCACCTGGCCTTAGATATGTAATAGCTGGGAGACCCTGGAAAAGTCATTTGACCCATAAGTACCTCAGTTAAATGTTAAATCCGTCAAATGAGAGGGTTGGACTCATTGGCTATTAAGTTCTCTTTTGGACCCTCCTTTATTATTTTTATATCTATAATGTACCTTTTGACAATATGTAATATTTCTAGGTCTCATTTTTTCATCTGTAAAAAGAGGAAAATGTACTTGATGAACTTTAATATCCCTCCCAGTCTGGGAATGCCAGATTTGACACTACTACATAGCAGTAATCATGATAATGATCTAGTACTGGATAAGAATCAGAGATGTTAAACAATGGAATACATTAGGTACACAAACAGAAGTAAATGAACTCAGAAATCAATTGTTTGAGAAACTCAAAGATCCAAGCTTTCAGAGGAAGAACTCACTATTTGACAAAAGCTGCTTAGAAAACTAGAAAGTACTGTGGCAGAAACTAGTCATTGATTAACATTTTACCTTGTATGCCACGATCAGGTCAAAATAGGTACATGATTTAGACTTTATAAAGGGTGATACTTCATTTTATTTTAATTTTTTGAGGGCAAAAAGTCAGCATTTATTATTTAAGTTGAAGAATAGGTTATGAAGGGAGTGGGGGACACATTCAGAATAGAAAGTCCAAGGTGGAACCCTAGGAGAGAGGGAAGAAGGGAGGAGGCAAGGAAACAACAGCCTCTCCTCTGTGTCTGCTGGAGATGGGGAGACAGGGTTGATCCTGATTTCTGAGCCTTGGTCCAGAGCACACAATGAAGCACACAAGATGAGGTTCCAGGGGTTACAATTTTAGGAAACATCAAGGGATGGCTAAAGTTACA
Organism: Vombatus ursinus; assembly: GCF_900497805.2. NCBI lineage: Eukaryota > Metazoa > Chordata > Mammalia > Diprotodontia > Vombatidae > Vombatus > Vombatus ursinus. The sequence goes on along the minus strand of NW_020954552.1, from coordinate 10,285,572 downwards.
CATCCAACAAGAGGTAGGGGCTGGGATTCTCCTTGGATCAGCAACATCACTTCCTTTTAAGAACTGAAGCATAGTGGTAAGTTCCATCTCACTTATTTCAGCTCTTATGATACTCTTGTAGTTAAAGTCTTTGTGCTAAAGATTTCTTTCATCACCTTTCTAACTGCTTGTATTTGCTTCCAATTTCTTTGAATACGCACCCAACTTGCCTGCTCAAGAGCTGCTACTTCCTTCTCAATTAAAGTGATCTGATCCAGATAAGGCTGAAGTGCTGCATATTTCTGGTTTAAGTCTTTTAGGTTTCTACTTGTGGGTACTGCAATATCTTTCATTTCTAGATACTTCAAGCTAGTTAGTTTGTTTATATTTTCCAGAAGTTTATAGTCTTTACTGGTGGCTGTCAGCTCGCCTGTCAGATACATGGCCATTTTGCAGAACATGTCCTGCCACAGCCCCATGATGCCACCTTAGCAGGCTCCATGGCCTCCTCAGCTGTCTCCACCACTGCATCATCTAGGTCAGGGAAGTGAGGAAGGAGAAAGGATGGAGGGGAGGGTGGAGATGGAGGGGAAAAGGGAGGGGAAGGGAGAGGGGAGAGGAGAGGAGAAGAGGAGGAGAAAAAAAGGGAAGGGTGAAGAGTCAGAGAAGGAGGTAAGGGGAGGGGCGAGAAGAGGGGCAGTGGATAATCATCCATTTTTTTTTTTGGCGAGACAGTTGGGGTTAAGTGACTTGCCCAGAGTCACATAGCTATTAAGTGTTATGTGTCTGAGGTCAGATTTGAACTCAGGGCCTCCAGACTCCAGGGCTAGTGCTCTTTCCACTGCACTTCCTAGCTGTCCCTGTCCATCCTTTTTTTTGTTTTTTCATTTTTTTCCAGTAATTATATGTAAAATTTTTTAACATTCCTTTTTATTTCATGTTGAGTTCCAAATTCTCTCCCTCCCTCCCTCCTTCCCCTTCCCCCTCATTGAGAAGGCAAGGAATTTAATATAGGTTACACATGTGTAGTCATGCAAAACCTGTACCACTACTAGGTCGGTATCCAAAAGAGATAAAAGAAAAAGGAAAAAATCCATATGTATGAAAACACTTGTAGCAGCTCTTTGTATTTGTTGAGGCAAAGAATTGGATATTAAGGGGATGCCCATCAATTAGGGAATGCCTGAACAAGTTGTGATACATTCTTGCGTTGGAATATTGTGATGCTCTAAGAAACGAGAATGATGGTCTCATAAAAACATGGGAAAACATATTAATTGATGCAAAGTGAAATGAACAGAAGTAGGAGAACGTTGTACACATTAACAGCGGCATTGTAATGATGATCAACTGTGTCTTAGCTACTCTGATCAATACAATAATACACTACATTTCCAAAGGAATTATGATGAAAAATGCTATCCACCTCCAAAGCTAGGTGATGAGTAGATTGATGTACATTTTTCACTTTATTTTTCTTGAATTCATTTCAACATGGCTAATATTGAGATATGTTTTACATGACTTCACATGTATAGTTGGTATTACATTGCTTGCCTTCTCAATGAGTGGCGAGGCCACTGGATAGGCTAGAAAAGGAGAAAAAATAGAAGTTAAAATAAAAAAATATCCCTCTCAGCTCTCAGTATATGATCCTATCATAAAATAACCTCATTCACAATATTCTTAGACATATAGTTGAACTTCTACTCAAAGTTTTAACTTTCAAATCATACTGAATCTAAAAAACTCCCAAATAATCCAACCATATGCTGATTGTTGATTCATTCTCATTTTTCCACCACAATAAGCCCAGTCTCCAGCCTTAGAGATATTCATAACAGAGGTCTGCAGAATAGTAGTTAATTTCATGACTCAAGTGCCCCGTTATTCCTTCTTTCCCTGAAATAGACTGTATCTAGATTTTTTTTCCCTCTAACTCAATCACTCATCATAAGTTGTTTTTGGCCTTTGGAACCCAAAATTTATGAATCTACATTGATATTCTAGGTTTAAAAAAATCATTCCCTTAATGAGATCAATACTATCGATAAATATGCACATTCAGGGTTTTAGTAAATACCCACATGACAACATTTTTTCTTAAAATTGATAAGAGTAAAATCATCCTTTCTTTGCTTTTTTTTATTTTAATTGACACAATTAAGTTTACTGGAGACCAACAGTAAATAAATACTACCTTCCTTCACTCTGTAGAATCTCACAAGCTCAAACAGCTTCATTCCTAGACTTTCTGATGCCTGGCAAGCAGCTTGGTGCAGCTCTATCCTCATCCATGATGTCATTCTCCTGCTGAAGGAAAAAATACTTTCCCAGTGGAGAAGTTAAGCAGCCAGCTCATTGAGAGAGTTCTCTTATAAGCTGCTTGCAGTAGCTGAGCAATATCACTACTGAGATTAGCTCACCTCTCTGGAGAGCATCTAGACCATTTTAATCTTTACAGCCCTATACGAAGGTATTATTAAATGACTTAAAACAGTAACACTTTATTTTAATGAACATTAAATTAATGTTGAATTAAGGTGGAATTCTTATGAAAGTATATGTGACATCCATATTAATTCCAAATGAATTCATTATGATTAGTGCTATTACAATGAATACCAATGAGTTAACAAGGAAATGACACTTTAAAAAAATGACCACATTAAAACACATTAAAGAGCACACACTTACTATTTTTCCAAGCTATTTTTTTCTATTGAGTAACAAATTTCAGCTAGAGCCACTAAATTCACGTCACTAGGTTTCATGAATATTTTAGATAACATATAATTCTTAGCATTCCCCTAAAGCCTCATAATGCCAAAGGTGTATCTTCCTCTTTTTAGCTCTACTTTAACTAAATGAATATAAAGCCTTACCCAACTTCCCATAACTCCAGAGGCTTTTTTTATCAAATTTTTTAAAAACTAAAATTGTTTGGAAATTAATATGCACTTTGACAGCATGTGCCCATCCAGCTCCCATGTATGGTAGATTGATGGGACCCATATTGTTTATTCAGTAATTCCTTGAAGTACAGCCATCCCCAAAAGAATAAAATCCCAATTCTATACCCAGAAAATGCTGTCCTATATTCTGCAGCCCAATATGACCTTATATATATGTGTACATTTCATTAGCCATGAATATCAGAATACTGATGTCCCAAAGGATAAAGCTTACTAAGCTGAACAGAGTACAAAGAGATACAATGATAATAAGATCCTTTGTGGACCCTGTCCTACAATGCTTCTGAGATTTTTCAAACAACAACAAAAATCTCTTCTATGAGTAAGAGAAAATTAATGAATGGACCAGAGAAATGGACCAGAGAAATGTTATAGTGGAAATAACGATGGATTGGAAGTCAAATGACTTAGGCTCAAATTCTGGCTCTTGTACTTCCTCATTAAACCACTAAATGGTTTAAGACTTCAATTTTCTTATCTGTCAAATGAGGGAGTTGAACTCAATAATCTCTGTGGAAACTTCTGTCTCTAAAACTTTTAGAAGTGCTTTAAAAAAAAGACTGAGCAACCACAGACATGGAATCTATGCATAAAACTATCTTCCTTCTAACTGCCTTCAAAGATTACTTGCAATTTTTTTTAATGAGTGTTCTAATAGTGTTATTTTAATTCCAGTTTAGTCAGAGATATAGAAGACCATTATGCCAATGATATGAAAGATGATTATTGTTCAATAAGAATACAATCTAATATCAATAAAGTCCTTTTTGTGTCTATTTCCTTATTTTTTTTCCAAAATAAAGTTGGGAAACCTTACAAGAGAAATATTGAAACATGCAACAAAACTAAAGAATATATAGGAACAAATGGATTTTCTATCATTCCTGTCATTTAAATGTAAAAACATAAGAAAAATAGAGTTGAAAAGTAAACAGGTGAGGCAGCTAAGTGGCGCAGTGGATAAAGCACTGGCCCTGAAGTCAGGAGGACCTGAGTTCAAATCCAGTCTCAGACTGAACACTTGACACTTACTAGCTGTGCCCTGGGCAAGTCACTTAACCCCAATTACCTAAAAAAAAAAAGTAAACAGTTGATTAAGAAAATGATAGCTGGTAATGAATTTTCAATTTCTGCACAAGAAGTTAAAATATAGGAATGATGAACTTATATTTAGGAGTAGAGGATACATGACAGAGGCTGTTAAAATAGTTTCTCTGTAGTCTTCAAAATATAATCAAAAGAACTTTTAACTTAAAAATAAAGAGGAAGGAAAATGTCTGTGTGTGTGCACGTATGTGTGTAGTTAATTATATAACATAAAAACACCTAAAATGTCTTAAATACCAGTAGTCTGTGAATGGTTTCAGTTAATGTTTGTTATTTTGATTAAAATTGATGGATAGTTTTCTAAATTATTTTTCTACATTAACAAATTTAGAGTTGTTTTTGTTTTTGTTTTAAATATGTTGTTATGATAATCTGGGAGATCTATGAGCCTTAATTTATTTTTACCTGCCCTGTCTTTCAGGTTTGATTTGTATGGAATTTACATTTTCTCTTATTATTATTGGTTTTGTTTTTATTTTGCAAAATTTTCTTCTAATTATTTTTTTTCTTATATGCACACACAAATATATATCTTTCATCTCTTTTTAAAAAATATTTCTTGGAGAGATTATCCATCACATATTCACATTTTCCATTCTGCCCATTGTGTTGTTAATTTCTACATTTAGAGATCTAATTTATGGCCTTATTTTATTTCTCATTTTTAATGAATTTTATTTCTCTTTGAACCACTCTGAAGTTTCCTATTTCTGTTACATGTTCTCTGCACAGCTTCCAGGGTTGTCTTTCATCAAGTCCTGTCAATTCACTTTCCCTTCATTTTATTATAGTCAAGTAAAACACTTTTTTTCACTTTACAATTTTGCTTATTTTGGCTTATAAGTGTAGGATGTGTTCCATTGTTTTATCACTGTGATCTGGGCTATAATAGGGGAGGGAGGAAGGATGTATGCACAGTAACACTGAAGCCAGGAGATATAGTTGCTTGATGTAAGACTGGACTCCCAGGCACAAGGTGTAAAATGGCCTTTTTTCTTGAATCTTCCTCTTTTGATTTTCTACTTTTCTCTATGTGGCTGTGCAAAATAACTATGCAATACTTCTTAGGATTGAGAGGTGTTCAGATAGTCAATGCATTTGGAGGGAAGGGTTACTCCTGAAGGTCAGGATCCTAGACTAGAATTTGCACGTGTTTGCGACCATGGGCAAGTGGAGACATGGGGGTGGCTATGCAGGGGTTCTGTGCTAAATGAGTGTGGTATGTATTAAAATTATCTGGTGCTAATTTATCAGGTTTTTATCATTTTATTGGGATGTTGCTCTTTTTTATTTTTGCTTTAATTGCTCTACATTTGGTCATAGTTCCTTATTTATGATACAGAAAGTTTGAAGATATGTGCAGAAAGTCACTAATCCACCACTTTGGTGATCATAGTTTGTTTTTTTTTTGACCAGGCCATCTCTTTTTTCCAGTAATAAGTCATATTGATGATATCTTTCTGACTAAAATTCATCATTGCTTACACACTACAGGTTCTGGGGGCCCATCATGAGTTCCTCCATTGTCTTTTCAGTGCTGTATTTTAGTTTTACACTTAAATATTATGGTAGCCTGTTATTTGAAGTCTTATTATATCATGAGTAGAATATTCCTGTTAAAAAAGATGAAATTTTGTTTCTGGGTGAAGTTTAAGATCACTAAAGTACTATACAATTTCCCAAATTCAACATAAACAATCAAAAGAAGTAATATTTGTAAAAGCATTAGCACTGTGCCTGGCACCTTCCTTCATCCTTCTTTCCTTCCATCCTTTTCTTTCCTTCCTTCCTTCCACCCTTCCTTTCTTTCTTTTTCTTTCTCTCTCTCTTTCTTTTCTTTCTCTCTTTCTTCTCCTTCCTTCCTTTCTTTCTTTCAGTCTTTCTTTCTTCCTTCATTCTTTCCTTCCTTTTATCTTTCTTTCTTCCTTTCTTTCTCTCTGCTTTTCCTCCTCCATCTTTCCTTCCCTCTTTAAAACATTAGAAATTGTGATGAAAATCCTACACATGGATTATATCTATATGCTATGTTTGCATATATGCCTAATTCCCCCTTGTAGAGTATAAGATTCTTAAACACAATTAATAAATCTTATTCACCTTATTATTCCCCTTCGATTCTAATAGTGTTTTATACAAAATAGTCATCCAATTAAAATTTGTTTAAAAATTAATGAACATATTTTTAATCTTTTGAAATTATAACCAGGACCTGTACCAACTCAAGCCATAAATAATTTATTGCTACTTTAAAATGGTAAGGATCTGATCAAAAGATATGGCTGTGTAAGCCAAAATAAGGAAAAGTGATGAACAGTATTTAATTCATAGGACATTTTAATTTTTATTATCTCTCTTTGATCTGCCACAGTCATATAGAGCTAAGTTCTTCTTCTTTTATATCCCATGGCAAACACTGTCCTATAACAACTCTCCTTCTCCTTCTCCACTTGGTACTAACTTTCCTATTAGCAAAACTACATTTTTCAACTCTCTTGTCAGCAGCTTGTTAGACAAATCCATTATTTTTAATAGGTCCAGGTCTTCACATTTAATTTCAGGATCAGACCAAAAGTATTCCTTTAAAATAGAAGAGACTTCATGGAATTGGAATAAATTACATGGGATAGCAATATATTGATTAAATATAAAGAACACTTTCAGTAGGCTACTTTACATGGTTAATATAGGTTATCTGCAGGTATATGATTGAGTTTTATTCATTGATACTGATATACAATTGAGTTCACTATTTTAAATGAATTGTCATGTAACTTAGGCATAATCAAAATCAAGTTTATGATTCTCTCCCCCCAAAAACTAAGCCTTTCCCTCTTCCTAACTTCCCTAATTCTAGGCACTTAGATTCACCACCATTTAGCCATTCTCAACTCTTCCCTCTCTCTTATACCCCACTCTCACATACAATAAGTTGCTGGATTTATCAATTTAATTAGAGAACATCACTTGCATCCATCACCTTCTTTCCACACACAGTCACCACCCCAGGTGGCAAGAGACAAGACCTCTGACCTATAATATTACAATAGCCTACTTGTGTTCACTGGCTCTAGTCTCTTCCTGAATTGACAAACTGATATTCCAAAACTACAGGTTAAATCAAGGCAAGTCAACAAGCATTTATTAAGCCCTTAATATAAGTCAGATGATGTGCTCAGTGCTAGAGATAAAAAGAAAGGCCAAAAAAAATTTTTAAGAATCATCTACCTTCAAAGAGCTCACATTTTAATAGGGGAGACAACATGCAAACAATTGTTAATAAGATATATATATATATATATATATATGTATATATATAGGATAAATAGGTGGCAATATGGCAATATCAGAAAATAGGCACTAGTATTAAGGGGAGGGAGCAAGAAAGGGTTCTTGCAAAAGGTAGATTTTATCTGAGATATGAAACAGTACAGGGAAGCCAGGAGACAAAGACAAAGAGAGCATTCTACTGGATTCAGAGTTCAAATCTGGCCTCAGACACTTGACCCTTACAAGCTGTGTGACCCTGGGCAAGTCACTTCACCCCATTGCTTCATGAAAAAAAGTCTACCCTTCTTCATTTTTCATTTCAAGTATTACCTGCCTTAAGAAGCCTTTCCTGATTCCATGGTGACTAATCCTTTTCCCTTATAGAAATAATTTTTATATTAACTGTGTATCTAATGTTTGTAGTTTGTGCATACTTATCTGTATATATGTCGCTTCACCCAGTAGAATGCAAGCTCTTTAAGGGAAAGATTATTTCACTTTTGTATATTCAGGTCAAGTACCTAGAATATAGCAGTCACTTAAATGATTTTTAGTTAATAAATGAAACTAATTGATTAGGTTCAAATAAATAAAACAGCTATACATATTGCTTTACTGAGCCAAATGGCAGCATTTCAATCAAGTAATCATGATCACAGAGTAATTATACCTTTGAAAAGTGAAATTGTATTTCAATAGATATTGTAGATGCATAATATAGACAAAGCCATATATAGCAATGAATAATAGGCTTAAATTGATTTTTGGATGGAGTTGGGAGTTGAAGTTTTGTTAAGATAGCTAAGAGAAAAAGACATCTTGTCATTTATAAGATACAAAAAACATCCTCTAAAAAAGACAAAAATATAATGAAATACAAATTTCTACTAAATGCTAAATGATCAGACTTAGCAGGGATTGGTTTGATATAAATATTTATAATTGATGTTTATGATTATACAAAATTACAGTATTTTTATTTGATCTTAAAGTATAGACATTATACAATGATTTATGTGTGAGGCTATTGCTTTTCAAATGGATCAATTTAATCAAAAGCAAGGACCTTGTCCTTATACTATGGTATTCCTTCATAGTTATTTGCAGTTTAAAATATACTTAGCCTTCTAACAGAAATAATGTGTTTTATTCAGAGACAATAAATTATAGTAAGGTCTAAGTTCTGAGATAAGCAATTACTCAATTTTTAATGTGATAGGCTGTTATATAGTGGAAAAAATATGGATACTAGAATTGTGTGGTTTTGGGACAAATAAGTTTATCTTATTATAAAAGGAAGAAATTTTGATTATTGATCTTATGCTAAGGTGGGATTTTTCACAGATAGAATCTAGAGTCTAACCTTGCAATTTGCCAAATTAGAAGGGAGATTAGATAAATGTTTGCTCTACAATTCAAATAAACCCCATCCTCAAACAGTTCCCATTATATAATTGAGGGGTTGACAATTGGCAAACGTACAAGGTTACTCAAAGACTAAAACTGCCAAAATGGAGACACATCACTATCAACACGATAACCTGATGTTAATTATTTCTCAAATGAATATGAAGTGCAATCTATGCATATCATTCTTTCTTGTCAATCAGAAACTTTTTGTACAAAGCAATTAAACAGGCTTTATGTACAGCATAAGTGAATTATTAGACTGACAACATTGGTAGTCTTTAAAATGTACTGCATCAAAAGAGAATCATCTACGTTGCCCTTACCAAGAAAAAGTAATTTATGTAACTTTGGATTTTTAAGTAAAATATTACTTTAAAATAAAGATAGTTAAGAAAAAATGTCTTCCTAGTAAAATGAAAATTTTAAAGTAGTTCTGTAAGTACCTGTACTCAATATCTATTTTATTAGCTACCTAGAGACAGCTGCAACATGAAGTGATCCAGGGAAACTGAGGCTGTAAATCACAGCTGATTCATATAACAGCCTTTGCTTTTTGTCTTTATATTAGGACTGAGCTAAAAAGTCAAATCATTATTCATGTCACATGATTTATCTTGGCAAGCCTGAGTCATGATGATGCCACATAGGTATAACATATTCCATACACCCTCACAATATAAAGGACTGAAGAAATGGAATTATTACAGTCTTATGGCTCAAAGCCCTCACCCTGGTAATATTTAATATGTATACCTGGCACCGCCAAAATACTGAAAAAAAAAATTTTACTATGTTCAAGCATGTTATTTACAATAATACATAAGAATGTAAGTTTTATTAAAAGTAAGAAAGCAAAATAAAAATCTGTGAATCAGCAATGGATAATCCCAAAGATAGATGCAAAGTCATTGTCACTTAAGCTGTTTGATATGAGCCTCTTCACTGGCTGATCCCTTACAATATGACTGATAAAGTTCCTTGGGTGCTTGCAAATTTCCTTCTTCAAGCAATGTCACACTAGGTATCCCTCTCAACTGCCCTATTGTCTTTTGGCCAGCCAAGATGAAGATACTCTGCCAAGGGAATTTTTCTCATTCCTTAGGTGTTGTATTTAGCTCAATGGAAAAGAAGCATCGAATAGTTTCCCTTTCTGGCAAGTTATATAATTTAACTTGTGTCATTCATATCTCTAGATATATAGTAACAGATTAAGAGCTTCCTCTCACTGAATGAGTACTTTGCCTCACTTTGTCAGTATTCCTAATAACTTCTGTCCTCACAAAAGCTTTCCAGGGTGAAGAGTAGAAGAATCCCAGATTCCATCTTTGACATTTACTGTCAGAAGTCTCAGGTTCAGATATAGTAACAACAAATATATCTAATATCCTTGTGCTCCTGACATAAGCACATTGCTCACTTTTTCAAAAGTCAATAAAACACTGAATTTTTTTTCTAATTACCTCATGTTACATCTTTGAATCATAGAATTTAGACCTAGAAGGATAATCTAATCCAATGGATTTTCAGATGAGGAAATTTTGGCTTATAGAATTGAAGTACGGATAGTAAAGTGGAAGAAATGTGTTTTAAACTCATTTCTTCTGACTCCAAAATTAATTTTTTTTCCACTGTCACACTACCTTCATTATTTTTTCATTTTCATAATAGTTTTCAATACTCTTCATTCAAATCACTTATTTACAACTTTTTCTTACACACATAGGAATAATGATGATGATGATGATGAACTTGTCACCAAAGTATACATAAAATGAAAATATTCATTTTGCTGTATATATGTGTATTCATGTAAGTCCATTATAAATATATATATATATATATACATACACTTATATGCATATATGTATATCTTTGTACATATATACACACACACATACTACGTGTGTGTGTCCTTTATTCTTCATTTTCAATGTTTTGCCAGTGAAAAGAAATGGAGAAATGAGAATGCAAGGTAGGCAATCAGAGAGAAAATTATATTAGGAGGAGAAAGAGTCAGATGAAAATGAAGCAAAAGAATGGATTAAGGATAATTTAAAGAGAAAAAGAAAATGGGCAGCATGAAGAGGATATTTATAAGTAGCACTAATGTATCATTGATCACAGACACAATTTTCTCTAGTGAATAAATATTTAGTATAGGACCATATATAAACCTTTAAAATACATATTTTCCATTAAAAATAGATTGTACTAATTTAAGGGATGATAATAGGCATAAAATATTAAAAACCAATCCAATGTATTTTAACTATATTGTCTATGGTTAGTGACAAAACAGCTTTTCACTCTTATTTTTTTCCCCCAAAAAATGATGAGTGAGTCAGGGAGGTCTGCGTTCCAAGACACAGGGCTATATTAAGAAGCAAGTCAACTATTTGTTACTGATTACTGCTCATTAAAAAGTATGAATCCTAGCCAAGGAGCATTAGTTTACTCTAAGCAGTGTGATACAGTAACATGTCATCAAGACTTCAAGTTTATGGTTTGTAACTTTATTTGAGGGAAAAGATTATTATTATAATACCAAAATTGTACTAAAATATATAATATGTTGACCAAACCCATTACAACAAAACAGTAATTCAGGTTAAAATTAATCTTTCTTGGGCTCCATGATTCTACTTCTTAGACAACAGAATAATTGTTAGGTGGAAGGAAATTGGAAGGAAAGGGAAAACTGGAGAATGAGAACAAATTTTCTATCCTCTCTCTGTCTCTTTCTCTTTGTCTCTCTCTCTCTCTCTCTCTCTCTCTCTCTCTCTCTCTCTCTCTCTCTCCTTTTACTAATTTGTGGTCAGAGATGGTAACACAATGGTTAAGAGTGCTAGAGTTGGAGTCAGGAAAATCTCACTATCTCAATAATTATGAGAAAGTCATTTAACTTCTCTCAGCATTATTTGCCTCATATAAAATGGAGATAATAGCACCTATCATAGAAACTTGTTTGAATCAATTGTCATATGCACAGTGCTTTCCAAATCTTAAAGTAGTATATAAACATTAGGTATAGACTGCAAATAATTTAAATATCCTTCCCTTACTAAGACATCTTTAGAGATGATGATGATGATGATGATGATGATGATGATGAGAGTGGTGGTGGTAGTGATATTAACAATAATAATGAGCATTTATATTATACTTTCAGTTTTGTTAAGTTCTTTATAGTTATGTCATTTGATCTCAACAACAACCCTTCAAGATAAGTACCATTATTTTCCCCATTTGACAGATGAAGTAACCAAAGTTGAGAAAATTTAAGTGATTTTCCCAGTGTCACACAGATAGTAAGTTTTCGAAATAGGATTTGAACTCAGGTCATTCTGAATCTTACATCCTTTGCTCTATCTAATGTTTTACCAATTTTCTATCTAGCTCCCTCAATAAATGAAATAAGGTAAAAACTAGTAATTAACCTTATGCTCTTTCCACTACAGCTCCTTTTAGACAAAGTATTACATCAATAATAAAAAGCAGTTTAATTCTGATAAATATTTAAATGATTATTCTGATTTCTCTCTTACTGAAAAGGAAATACCTCCCCAGTGGAGATGTAGAATTATGATTTTTTTATGTGTTTTACTTTGTTACAATGAAGGGTTGCATTTATGTATGGTGTTGGGAGGTAACAGGATATGGTGTAAAAACAAAAGACAACAATAAAATTCAATGCATTTCATATGTATTTCTTGAATTTATTCTTTTTAAGGGGAGATGGTCTGGATCTGAGATTTCATCAAACAGAATTGTCAGTATTAAAACTACCTATACTGATAAATATACATAATTTCTCTGTAATGTATGGTCTTTAGAATTTCTTTGGGGCACTGAAGATTTAAGTGACTTATCCTAGGTCCTCCAAGAAAAAACTGTCTGAGTCAGAACCTTAATGAAGAGCTTCCTGATTCTAAAACTAGACAACCCCCACTACCCCTTGGTGTTTCTCATATCTTTCATTATCTCTGATAGAGGCTTGAAAATCATGTGAGGTAGGCAAGTTAATGTAACATCAATTCTTTTTTTCAACATTGTTCTTTTGTCTGTTTAATTAAAATGACATTCTTTGAAAATGATCTCTATAAAGTATCCACACAATTCATGTAAGCTAATCTTTCTGTATCTAGTAAACTTCAATGTCTTTTAATATTCACTCATCATGTCTTCCAAAGAAAGCATTTCTAAATTTCCTTACATTTTATCCAAAACTATTCTTTTAGCATTTTCCAATTTCCTATTTCCTCTTGCCATTTTCCTGACTCTCCACTTTCTAGTCATCTCAAAGGCAACTTCCTCTATAAACTTTCCTTTTCTTTCATGTAGAAATGATGTTTCATTCCTCTAGGTTATCTTTTCACATTCATCTCTATTGCTTTTTCACCCCCTACCTTGTATTCTGTTTGAGGTATGCATACATGCATACATACATACATACATTCATACATACATATATATGTGTGTATATATATATATATATCTTCATACAAAACTAAGCTACACATACATGACTATAAACTCATTCTGTGATGGCAGGTAATCTTTTGTATTGTATTGAATATTATCATAACATTCATTATCTGTGCACATTATGCTTTATATACAATTACATTACTGTATTTTTGAATAAAAATTAATGAATCATACTATACATACAAACTAGATGCTCAATACTGCCTACAATCAACCTTGGGAGAAGTAGAATAATACTGTGTTTAAGACATTAATCTATATTTTTATATCTCAAACAAGCCTCAGAACTTATAAGCCTAAAAGTCTGTTTTTGGGGAATCCTTTACCTTTTCTTGAACCTTTAGTTATGGGTTATAAGCAGTGGAAGAACACAATGAACCCCAAAAGCAAGAACATCCACTGCCTTCTAAAATTGCCCCTCAATACAAAATTTTTGTTTTGCTTTATTTTATTAATTTAGCTCTCTTTACCTGGAACATGAGGAAGATATGTTTGCATTCAAAGACATGAAGTTGGAATAACATCTAAATCATGATGAGTGATCATAATATAGTTCATAGCAAGAAATTCCATGGCAATAAATAGAGCTGATATTTTTTCTCAAAAAGCAGGACTTGAAATTAAAGGGTAAGATTTTTGTCACTTCAGTTGCCTTTGTTGCCTAGGCTTTTCTAAGATTAATTAATTTTCACTTTCTAAAGGTCTACTTGAGGGGGTCTTGTAACAAATGTTTGCCTTTTACTACAAAGTATGCAGATAATTTCACAATATTTCATTTTGTTTTGTGCAGTATAACTGTGGTCCATTTAAATAGATCTTAGAGATAGCACTTTCTGGTTAATTATCTTTCATTCTAGAGAATTATTTCTCATTTTTTATTCAGTTCACATCATTAAGATACAGAATCTGAAAAGAAAAAAAAATAAAGACTTCATTGTACTGAAACATATTACATAATTAGCCAGAACAGTATTACTGACATGGAATCAGGCAAGCATGTTAAAACAATTTTGATTGCTTCTTGAAAAATTAGGACTGGTAAAGATAGTTCTTCTTAACTGTGGATATTGCTACATTCATGCATGACTGACAATAGTCATTTACATTTTGCCAACTATATTTATAATCTTACTGTAGCACTGTAGATTTGATGCTAAAGTGATTCACCAAAGTTTGGTATTTTTATTATTGTTCATTATCACCATGGTATGTTGATATACAGTATAGTCTAAGGGGAAGACCTAGAGAGACCAGACCAGAAAAACTTAAGTTCTAACAGCATTGGGATCTTGAGTAAGCAATAGGGTTTTTGAGTTAAAAGTGTTGAAATAATCTAGTCTAATAATCAGCCAAAGCATGAATACCATCTAAATTATGCCCATAAAGTTGTTATCCAGCTGCTACTGGAAGAACTCCACTGCTGAGGAGCACATTATCTTCCACCATAGTCCATTCCATTTATAGACATCCTAATTGCTAGGATATGTTTTTCTCTATATCATATCCAAATCATCTTCTCCCTTCTTTCTATGTAATAGTCAAACTTTTGCCCACTGGGGCAAACAAAATTAACCTAATTCTTCCTCCAATAGCAAGCATTACAATTTTTTAAAACAATGATAATGTCTGTCCCTGAGTATATTCTTCTGCATGTTAAACATCCTCAGATTCTCGATGAATCCTTGCTTAACATAATTTTACATCTCCCTCATCTAGATCTTCTATATATTATCCCTTGTCATCTTTAAAATGTGGTGACAATAACTGAACATTATACCTCAGATGTTATCTGACCAGAATAGACTAAAGTTCTATGAAAATACTTAACTGCTTTGACTTACCTCGTATGAATATTGTGATAACCAATTGTTATAGTACATTAGACTACTTTACCATAATAAATTTCTCTATAACTCAAAAATTATTATGTTATTAAGTTAACATTGTGTCAGATGTTAGGTAGAAAATAAGTTATGCTATAAATCTGAGATTATATCCAAAAGATACCATGAAATTATGTTGTTTCTTGTGTTGCATACACTTTGCCAAGGATCTTATTGTGGTTCTTTGGATCTACTCTCTACCCTGCCCTTATTGTTCATTAATCTATCTATACTTGTAATGGCTTGGGAGTTCTCTAATATAACTTCCTTCTTACTCAGATATAGAGTGGTTGAGCAAGGTATACATTTAGACTGATTAACCATTGAAGGTCTTCTATGACCTAAAGTTGGCTGCCATCTCTTTCAAAGTCCAGAGAACCACTGATTTCATAACTTCAAAGCTTGCATTTAATTAACCCCTGGATTGTGGAAAAAGTCACAGTGAAGAAGGATGTTGTGGTAACTGGGTCTCAATTTCCCTTTAGATCTTGGTTTCATGATTATTAGTTCAATAACCAAATACAAAATTCAGGTGCATGGTCAGAGGTAATTTAACTCTCAGTTCAAATCCATTTATTACTGTTGCTGCTGTGGTCCATAGACTGAATTCTAGCCCACAATATTTAAGATGGCTAAGATATACAGATTCTCATCCTGAACCATATGTCAATACTCATTTTCTTAGTCACACCTGTTATACCTGTTATAGGAACAAAGTTCTACCTTTTGACTGGATTAGTTAATATTTGGAACATATATATATATATATATACACACACACACACACACACACACACATACACATACATATATACATATATGTGTGTGTTTACATAGTTATATTATATATAGATTTATGTCTACATTTATATTTATTATATAGATTTATATATAACTTATGTATATACATACACATATACATACATATTTATATATGCATATATACATGTGTTTATATACATGCAAACACATATATAGATGTATGTATATATGTGTATGTATCTGTCCCTAATACCAAATGACTGCTTGCTTGCATCTTTGTAGCTTGACTATGATAAATTTACTTAAAGTCATGGTGTTTGCATAACTATTACCCATAGTTTTCTCAATTCCAACTACCTACTTTGATTATATGGACCTGCTACCCATATCTCCTGATATTCTACCTAATTATCTATACTTATTTTTCCTACTACTTAACACTAAAATCTTGGGTCAATTGTTCTGCTCAGAGAGCTCTGGATGGCATTCAGTATCAGCTGACAGTTAGCAATGGCTTCAAGATTCTTAGTCTCTGACCATGTGGAGAAAAGAATGCCATGTGGATAAGCAGGCATGGAATTATGGGAACATCTACTTATTCTCCATTCAGGGACAAAACCTTATACCTTGCAGCATGATACTAAGGAAGTTGATTCTCTTATATAGGAGCAGAAGTGAAGGCACAACTATAAGGGATGACTTAAGACATTTTTTGTGCTGATTATAATGATATCAGTCCTCTCTGCAGGTTTTCATGGAATTGTTGGACAGACACATCTGTGGTATTCCTTAACTGAACTGAACTGAAAATACTTCTAAGGTATGCTTACATCTGAAGCAATACTAGCACAGATATTTTTGCATCACCGAATTATCAGGCTCTCTCTCCTCTGTGTCAATATAGTTCATGTAGGGTTACTGAGCTTTATCAAGGTAGAGGTCATAGTCTTTTGAGTTTACAAGGTAGAGTTCCTTCGTATCCACAATTATAATGAGTCAATGTTCACAAAAAGGAATGGAGGTTTGAAGAGGGGAAAGAGGACAAGTCCCTCCCTGTATTATAATTAGGCAGCAATATTTCATTTTCAGTGGTGCTCCTGCTTCTGTTGAAGCTCATTTCCCCAGGTCAACATAGAGTCAAAGTAGGTCCACATTAATTCTGTGGGGGTAATATTATTCCATTAATTTTGATGCCCTTGTGCCTAGTGAATATGGTATACTGTATTTTATTTTGTGTAAACGACAAGGAAACAAGTCATTCAGAGATGGAGAACTATGTGTGTAAAATCCACCACTTATGAACAGACACCATCGTAGAACTGGTTAGAAACAACTCTAATAGGAGAGTATTTTGCCTGAAGAGTCATTTCTTTCAGAAGGGGAAGTTTTAAACAAAAATTGCTGACTACAATATTAGAAAAGAATTAGAGCATCTAATTACAAAGACACTATGTCTAAATTTCATAAAGATGGTTGATAGGTGATAGGGAAGAGAATCATGTCAAAACGACAACAATTTTATACTTATCCATCCCAAGGCAAAAAATATTCTACCCCCACAAATGCCAGACTCTTAGTTATTTGTGTTCTCTTTATTTACCTGCACAAAGCTGTGCACACAATAGGTATACACACACACACACGTATATATGTATGTATATGTATATGTATATGTATATGTATATGTATATGTATATGTATATGTATATGTATATGT
>NW_020954552.1:10158424-10267974 GCF_900497805.2 Vombatus ursinus | reverse complement strand
TATGTATATGTATATGTATATGTATATGTATATGTATATGTATATGTGTATATATTGATTAAACCAAATAGTCAGCTGAATATCCTGAGCTATCTTAGCTTAAGTGGAATGGCATTTTCCTTGTCAGTCCTGATAGTGAACTCAGCCTCATCATGGATTTCAAATAGGAATTTGACTGAATTTCTCATAATGTTGTTAGGTAAGAAATAGGCTAGATAATTGGTTCTCAAAGTTATGTTTGTTTTCTTGTTTTTACTCATAGTGCAATATTTTATTGTGTCCTGAAATATTATGGCCCACAACCAGAAAACTCAGAAATGCATGTGTGATCACAAGTGCAAGTTCTGTAAAATTGGCAACACACTAACCCACCTGAGTTAGAAGATAATACAGCTAAGGAGATTTGGAATTGATTGGACAACGAGAGTCAAAAATTAAGGTTTCATGAATTTATATTAGTCAAGAGGGAAAATTCTAAAGTAAATGGCTTTGACTCTATCCTTGGCCTAGTCCTCTTCCAATTTTTTTTTCTCATCAGTCACTAGAATGAAGAGATAGGTGACATTCAAAACATTAACAAAACTCAGAAGCAAGTTAACAGATTATATGACAAAGACAAGAGTTTTAAAAGATTTCTTTATGCTATAACAGTGGTATTCAAGGTATCTGTTATGTGCCAACCACTGAAAAAGGCAAAATTGGTACTCAGCTCAGCAGCAGCGCTTCTTCCTCCACAGCAGTCAGCTATGACTCCCTGACTCTCCAGCAACCATGTCAAAGGGACCCACAATTGGCATTGATCTTGGCATTGCTTATTCCTGTGTAGTAGTCTACTAAAACGGGAAAGTGGAGATCATTACTAATGACCAAGGGAACAGGTTGCTTTCACCAACACAGAATGTTTAATTGATTATGCTACAAAGAATCAAGTTGCAATGAACCTCATCAACACAGTTTTTGATGCAAAATGTCTGATTGGTCACAGCTTTGATGATGTTGTTATCAGTCAGACATGAAGCATTGACCTTTCACAGGGGTGAATAACACAGGAAGGCCCAAGATCCAGGTGAAGTACAAATGAGAGACCAAAAGTTTCTATCCTGAAGAAGTATCTTCTATGGTCTTAACCAAGATGATAGAAATTGCTGAAGCTTACCTTGGGAAGATTCTCACAAATGCTATGGTCACAGTACTAACCTATTTCAACAATTTCCAATGTCAGATCACTAAAGACTCTGGAACCATTGCTGTTCTTAGTGTGTTCCAAAACATCAACGAGCCAACTGTTGCTGCTATTGCTTATGGCTTGCACATAAAGGTTGATACTGAGAGAAATGTGTTAATCTTTGACTTTGAAGGTGTGACTTCATTCTGACCATTGAAGATGGCATATTTGAGGTCAAGTCAACAGCTAGGGACATCCATTTGGGTGGGAAGGACTTTGACAACCACATGGTCAACTATTTCATTGCCAAGTTCAAATGAAAGCACAAGAAGGACATCAGTGAGAACAAGAGAGCTGTTAGTCATCTGCACACCACTTGTGAACATGCAAGCAATACTCTCTCTTCCAGTCAGTATTGAGACCGAATCCCTCTTTGAAGGCATTGACTTGTATACATCAATCACCTGACGCCATTTCAAAGAGTTGAATGTTGATCTCTTCCATGGCACACTAGACCCTGTGGATAAAAGACTTAAGAGATGACAAGCTAGATAAATCACAGATTCATGACATTGTCCTGGTGGGTAGTTCCACTCACATGTCCAAAATCCAGAAGTTTCTGAAAGACTTCTTCAATGGCAAGGAGTTCAACAATAGTATCAATCCTGATGAGGCTGTTGCCTATGGTGCAGTTGTCCAGGCTGCCATTTTATCTGAAGATAAATATGAGAATGTTCAGGACTTTCTGCTGTTGGATGGCACTCCTCTTTCCCTTGGAATTGAAACTTCTGGGGGAGTTATGACAGTTCATACTACCACCCCCACCAACCAGATTACAGACCTTTACCACCTATTCAAACAACAGTCCCAGTGTGCCTATTCAGGTTTATGAAAGTGAGAGAGCAATGACAAAGGATAATAACTTGCTCATCAAGTTTGAGCTCACATGAATCCCCCAGCACCCAAGGGTATTCCTCAGATTGGTGTAACATTTGACATTGATGGAAATGACATCCTCAATGTTTCTTCTGTGGATAAGAGCACAGGAAAGGAGAACAAGATTACCATCACCAATGATAAAGGTCATCTGAGCAAAGAAGACATTGATCATGTGGTTCAGGAGGCTGAGAAATACAAGATTGAGCATGAGAAGCAGAGAAAGAAGATGTCTTCCAAGAATCCTCTTGAATCTTATTGAATGTTCAATATTGAATCTTATTAGATATTGAATTGAATGTGGAACCTTTCAACATGAAAGCTACCACAGAGGAGGAAAAACTGCAAGGCAAAATACAAAAAGAAGATCCCTGACAAATGTAAGGAAAAAGCAACTGACTGGATAAGAGCCAGACTGCAGAGAAGGAAAAATTTGAGAACAGCAAAAAAAAAATTGGACCCCATCATTACTAAGCTGTACCAGAGTGCAAGGGAAGGCCAGGAAGTATGTCTGGTGGGTTTCCAGGGGATGGAGTAGCCTCATCTGGAGGTGCTTCTTCTGGACTCACCACTGAAGAGGTCAACTAAACACACCAGAAGAAAGAGCATTCCACACAGCTTTCCAAAAACTGAAGGACTCAAATTTGTAACCAAGGCAATAGCAGTTTAAAAGTAACATTTAAGGTCCTGTGTAAATCTGTGTATTCTGAATACCTGAATGTTTGCAGAAGGAGAGAAGGGAACAACATTGCACTTTATCTGTAATGTAAGCAAGTGGAAATGCAATTCTTGCCATGGAGAATAAAATCTATTTAAAATTGGCACCATAAAAAAAGAAACACTGCCGTGCTACTTGTAATTAACATACTATTGAAAGAGTAAATATTCCACTGAAGGAAACTAAACTATAAGTTCCTTGAAGGGACTGTTTTACCTAAAAATTCTGCCTCCTCCAGATTCTACCACTGAGTTCTGCACATACTACTTAATATATATTTTATGATTTATTTAATGGAATGAAATGTAACAGGAAGAAATGTAACACCCTGAACTGGGAAGAAGCAATTGCTAGGCTCTTTGTGATGAAAATAAATCTCATTATAAATCAGTAGTATAATAGGGAAGCCAAAAAGCGAATACAATCTTACACTAAATTAATCACTGATTCATAACATTCACAATAATAATTTCCATGTATTTGGCTTGGACATACCAAATCTAGGGTATTGTGTTCAGTTCTCTGTGTCTGATCAAAAATTTGATCGAAAATCTGAGGTACATTTAGAGGGCGAGCAGAATAATGAGAAGACAAGACTAATGGCATGTATTAGCAACTGAAATAATGGGACAAGGAATCTAACTTCGAAAAGACTGAAGTAGGCCATGTTAGCCACCTTTCAATATTTGAAGCACTATCACATATGAGTAGTTTCACATTTGTTGTGCTTGGAGCAGAAGACAAAGGTAAGTAATAGCAGAGATGTGGAGGTTAATTTAGGTTCATAAGAAAAAAAAAGTAACATAAAACCTCTCAAACATTCATCTGTTAATGGATGCATCATGACCAGACATGAGATATCATTAGTTCATGACTTCCTGTTGAGAAAACTTTATCTGCTATCAGCTCAGTAACTCCACTGCAACTTTGTTTTAGAGAGTTACTTGCAGGTACTGAAAAGTTAAATGAACTTTCCAGGGTTATAGAATCAGAAGTGGGACTTGAAATCAGGCCTTCTTATTGTGAGGCTGATTGTCTATCTGCTATGACACCTTTGCGTGTTTTCCAAAAGTGAAATGGGTTCCATCATGGGGTAATGAGTCCCCTATTACTAGACAGCTCCAAGAGTACCATTTTAAACCAGCTATTGAGGATGTTGTAGAGGTAATTCCTTTGAAGGAATGAGTTAAATGATATAATTACAAATTTTCTGTGATTTTGCTATCAGTATTGGCCCTAATCTCCAACCCATGTTACTTGCTAACTT
The DNA here is from genome assembly GCF_900497805.2 of Vombatus ursinus. Lineage (NCBI taxonomy): Eukaryota > Metazoa > Chordata > Mammalia > Diprotodontia > Vombatidae > Vombatus > Vombatus ursinus. Next base: position 10,263,888 of record NW_020954552.1, on the reverse strand, counting down.
CCACAGGCTTTTAACACAAACTAACAACCGTTACATATATTGACTCTACTTTTTTTGTGTGTGTGCTAAATTCACTATAATTGAGCTGTATTTAAACTTGATCTTAAATTTTGAGATTAACTCACTGACAGAGAAGTGATTATAGCACACTATTATAATCAATATTGGCCTAAAATCACAATTGTTTTTAAAGCAATTGTCAAATAATATTAACTATGCACACATATAGGATTGGGGGTGTGTGACTTTTGACAAATTATTGAAAAAGATTACAATTATGAATTTCAAAAATTGCATACTTTTTTCTAATGGCAAACTTGAGGTGCTGATGAATAGACAACAGTTTTTTTTTTTGAATGGATTCATAAATGATTGAATGTCCAGACCCAAAGTATATCCATTAATGGGTCCATCTGAGTTTGGAAGGCCTCCTGGGGTAGTACCATATAAATTTATTCTTGGATATTTGCTATTTAAAATTACTATAAATGAAATAGATAAAGATAGATGACTTGGTCATTAAACTTTGAAATGACACAAAGCTGGGAATGTTAGCTTTGACTTCAGATAACAAGGTCAGGACACAATCAACGAACATGTATCTTAGCATACGAAAGTACTAATTATGTGCCAAGCATTGCTAGGTACTCTATCCAAAAACATATTGATGAGCTGGAACATCAGCATAAATGTAGTAAATTTAAATTTATAGTGATAAACATGAATTATGTTTTTGAGTTAAAAATCAATTGCAAAGCGTGAATAAACAACAATTTATATTAAAAAAAATCTGGGGTTTTAATGTGGGCTACAAGTTCAATAGAAATTAACATTTTGATAAAGCAGCCAAAGAAGATAATATAGTCATAAACTGTATTGAGAGTCATAGTGCCTAGAACATAGTTTGTCACTCTGCACTCTGCCCTGATTGGATGACGATTATGATCATGAGATTAGCTATCACTTATGTAGGACCTACTATGTACTAGACTGCTAATTCCTTTACAAATATTTCATTTTGTTAGACTAAATTGGTGTTGAGTTCTGTCCAAAGGAAGGAAACTCTGAGGCTAAGGAAGACTGAAATTATTCCATATAAGGACTGTTCAAAGAAATCAAGAGTTTAAGCTGGAAAAGAAAACATTCATGTAAGTGAAGATGAAAGCTATATTCAAGTGCTTAAAGGATTGTCATGTGGATGAATATACAGATTTTTTTTTAAACCCAGAAGGCAGAATTGGTAGCAAAAGATAAAAAAAAACGCAAAGAAGGAAATTCAGGTATGGTGTTAAGAAGAACTAACTGAGAATCAGAACCAAACAATAATAAGTGGATATCTCAGAGGGTGGTGCTTTTACTCTCACTGAAGGTCTCTAAGCAAATATTAAATGATTACTTGCCAAAATGTCATAGCTAAGGGTTGGACTAGTTGACATCTGTGTTCATATCCAACTCGGAGATCTTATGATTCAGACGTGAATTTGGGGCCTTCTCAGTTTATCAGGGGATGGAAGTCACTGATTGAATTGACCTTTACTTATTCTACAGATTCATGCATATGCATATTTGATAGTTCCAAATGCATCTAATAGTGGAAGGAACAATCTGGGAAGAAATAGAACCCTCACAACAATTATCTTCAGTTTGACCCTGTTCCTCTTCTCATCTTTTACATTATAGATGCCTTTTGCCACTATCCCCTTCATTACCCCTAGGTTATATGGAGAGTTCAGAGAGGACTAACCCTGCTGGTGTGAGGATATGTGGAGCCCTTTTCAAGGCTGCTTTTCAGGGAGACTTATCACCCAACTCTCATTTGTGACTTTCAGAAGCTGTAGCACGTACAGCAGCCACTCCCTAGTAAAATCATCTAGGCAGATAGGCTAAACCATATTGAAAGTAACTGACAGGCCTCTAACCCATTAGTGAGTTAGGGTGATGTCTACTCCAAGCATGTGAAGACTTACCCCAGTGAAATGGGAGAATGAAAAAATTTATTCCAACAGCCATGAAGACAACTGAAGCAGGCACTGTGGTGGCACTTGTTAGATTTTGAAGACACCAAGCCATATACTGACTGCAAACTGGGCCATCACCAGTTGTTTTTATTTTTGTCTTGCCACTGGACTTCTATGTCTGTGGAAGAGAGAATAAGGCTAATGACTTTGTGCAACTCTGCCTCATTTAAATTCAATTCATGTGCAAGTCAAGACATAACCCACATCATGATGTCATTGATCTTCCAAAACAAAGGATGGCCACCATCACTCTTATTTCCCATGAAAGGATAGGCTTTCTCTTTTCTAAGGCAAACCTCTCTACATGCATAATTGGTCTCATTTCATCTCCCTTTCTAAAACAGATTGCCTCCATTATTATCCCTATTCTCTCACAAACATTCCATTACTCTTTGTCTATTGGCTGCTTCTCTATTGGCTACAAACATGTCCTTTTCTCCCTATTCCTGCAAAAACTTACAAAATAAATATTTGCTTAATGCATTCATCTCCACTAGCTCTCATCTTATATTTCTCCTCCCTTTTGTGGCTAAGTTTCTTGAGAAGGCCTTCCACAGTAGGTGACTGCATTTATTTTCCTCTCAACTCTTCTAAACACTTAGCAGTCTAGCTTCCAATGTCATTTAACTAAATCCATTCACTCCAAGTTACTAAAGATCTTTTAATTGTAAAATCTAATGGCCTTTTCTCCATCCTTATCCTTCTTGACATCTTTGCAGCTGTTAACACTGTTGATCAACCTCTTTTTTCCAGGTTTTTAAGATACTGAAGTGTAATTCTTTTACTACCTGAATTCTCATTCTGCATCTTCTTTGGTTACATTTGCTAACAATGGAGGTCCCCTAAGATTCTGACTTGGGCTGTCTTCTATTTTCCCTCTATACTATTTCACTTTGGGATCTCATCATTTCTCATAATTTGAATGATCATGTCTATGCAGATTACCCAGATCCATTTGTTAAGCCCTAACATCTTTCGAGACCTCCAGTCTCATATCTCAAACTTCTTTTAAACATGTTGAACTGGGTGTCTCATAGACATCTTAAACTCAAATGTTTGAAACTGAACTCGTTATCTTTCCCCAAAATTACTTTTAACTTCCTAAACTTCCTTATTAATGTTAAGGTGACCACCATCCTTGTAGTTGCCCAGGCTCACAACCTAGGTATCAATCTTTATTTCTCACTTCTCTCTCATCATTCATATTTAATTAGTGTCCAAGCTTTGTTGTTTTCATCTCATGACATTACTTCTATACACCTCCTCTCTTCTGATATGACCAACATCTTTTTCTAGGCCTTCACATTTCATGAGCCCAGACTATTCCAATAGCCTCTTGGTTGTTCTCCTTGCCTCAAGTGTATCTCCATTCCAATTTATCCACCACTCAGCAGTGAAATTGATCTTCCAAAAATGCATATCTGATCATATTACCCACTCTATTCAGCAAACTCCAGTGGTTCCCTATTATCTCTACAATGAAATAAAAAATCCTCTGTTTGGATTTTAGAATCTTTCATAACCTAGCCCCTTCTTACCTATCCAAACTTCTTATTTTTTTTATAAATTTTATTTATTTTATTCTGAACTTAAGAACTAAAACAAGTAACACATAACACCATAGAAGAGAAAAATATGATTGTATTTGCATGTATTTGTATGTATTGTATTTGCATGATTGTATGAAAGTGCAAATCTATTATGCATGACTTGCTCTTCCTCTTAAATATACAATGAAGCTATCATGTAACTTTTATTTTTCTTGCTTCCCCCACTCTGCCCTAGAAATGGTCACCATTAGGCATAAATATGTTTATATACATGTAAAACCATTGCATACCCATTTCTATTTACCAGTTCTTTTTCTGGATGCAGTCTTCTTAAAGTCTAATTCCCTCCAAGTATTCTGTGATAGTGACACTGACTTCCTTGCTGTTCTTTGCACAAAACTCATTGTCTCCTCACTAGCGTTCACTCTGCCTATGCCCCTATGTCTAGGATTGACTCTCTCTCTCTCTCTCTCTCTCTCCTTCCCCCCTCCCCTCATCTCTGCATCCTAGTTTCTTTGGATTCATCCAATTCTTAACTAAAGTCTCACCTTCTAGAAAAAGCTTTTGGTCCTTTATAACTTTACTGCTATCTCTCTGGTATTGTCTCCAATTTATCTTATATGTGTCTCATTTGTTTGTATGTTGTCTCTCCCACTAGACTGTGATATCCTTGAGATAAAAAAATTGTGTTTTTTGGTCTTTCTTTGTAGTCCTAGTGCTTAGGAAAGTTCTTGCCACATAGTGGGGGCTTAATAAATCTTCTCTTTTTGTTCTGTAGATAAAGTGAGACAGTGTTAACTAATTAACAGAAGGTCTCTGTCTTCTTTTCTATGTAAGCCAGAAAAAATACTCAGTATTCCCATTCAAAAAGCTTTCAGAGCCTTGTGATTCCACCTCATGAAGTGAAAGATCATCTTTAGAAAACATAGGTATTATCACAATTCATTTCTATTTTGCATCCACATGATGTGAATTCAATTCAAATATAAATTTTATGGGGGACACTCCAGTATATTCACATGGCTAAGGACCTATTTCACAGCTGGAATTAAGTGTTTCTTTAATGGCAATGAAGTATATACATGGTAACTATCATCTTTTGGAAATAAAATGTGGGTTTTCAGCAGTAAGATAGCAGGAGTCACAATGGAACACTGCTCTGAGAATAATTTGCTATAACCTTTTCTTCAACATAAACTATTAACAGTATATTAGGTTTAAATACACTTCACTGTTTTTTTTCCTACATAACCCTCAATTTTTATAATTCATTATTTTACATAGTTGATGTCTCAAAATCTATTTCCTTTAATTCATTATATGTATACATATTCTTCCCCCAATAGAACATAAGCTTTTTGAAGGCAAGAACGATTTGATTTTTGTCTTTGTAGCTCCAGTGCCTAACACAGTGTCTGTTGCATCCTTTTAATTTAATGAATGGTTTGTTGATTACTTTGAGCTATCTAATTAGTCAATCCTCCACCATCCCCATTAAAATTAATGCTGCTGAATTTTGTATCCAGGTCCTTGGATCATACAAATTTGAATCAAAAGGAACCCGAGTTTTTATCTAAAGCAACCTTCTCACTTTAAAGAGGAGAAATATTTATGTAATCCTTGAATCACACAAATTAGAATTGAAAGTAATCTGAGATTTAATATAATCCAATCCTCTTAGTGTAGAGGAGAAATATTTAGGAAATGCTTTTTAAAGAACATGAGTAAAGTAAGTAAAAAATTCCGAATGGTAACACACGTCCAATAAACACATTTTGGACATTTACCAGAGTTAAGTTTCTCATTCTTCAATAAAGGATAATATTCTAGAATGTCAGTGTTCTTTAGAATGAGTCCATCGTTAACTAGGGAGTTGAAAGCCAGGAAAATATGGATTCCAGTATCAGTTGTACCATTAATTAACTATGGAATCTGGACAAATAATTTAATGTCACAGGACAAAATCTCTGCCGGAGGTAATATATATAGGGAGAGGGAAAGGACTTTCAGTCAAGTTTCAGGCAGTTGAGTTTGAGGGGATCTCATCTCATCACTACATGTTATTTACATAGGTTGATTAATTTTTTCCACATTTTTGTGCCATCTACTTTAACAGCCACACACAGATGAGACCTGTAGCAATCTCAGTTATACTCTCTGGAGGCACAATGTAAGTCAGACTTTCTGAATGTCCAACTAAACTGACTGCTTCTTCTCTTCTCTCCATTTTTATGAGAGGATTGCTCTATTTGGCATATCTGGTGTAACTGGAGCCACTTCTAGTTGATCTCACTTTGACTTAATCTTCTGCAGAAAAATGTTTGATTAGCAGTACTCCCCTTGGCATTTCATTATCTAGTACTCCATAAATCTAAATGAAGGCAGACTGCACAATCAATCAGATCTAATGAACTATGAGGGACAAGCAGGAACCCTGGAGTTCCCACACTTTCTATGCCCCAGAGTATCCACTATGGGTTGTTTCCTACAGGTACTAGTGATCTGAGCTTTTTAAAGTCTACTGCCAGCTTGCCACACTCACCCAGAGAACAACAGAGAATCTACAACAGAAAAGATCACAGGAAAATTGCTATCATTGTTTGCCACACTGGTAAGGAAACAATGCTAACTCTTGACCTTCTAAGATTTATTCTCTTCCTCATTCTGCTCTTGGAATGGTCTTAGGCAGTTTTAATGTTCATCATCCTGTACTTGTAGAGCTTGCCTTCAGGGTCTTAGGTTGCATTCCCCTCACAATACACTGCAACTTTCCTAAGCCATACTGGACAGGGTCTGATTTCTCTTACCCTTATTAGCTGTTGAGATTTTAATTCTTTCTTCTTTAATTTCCTCCTTTTTAAACCAAGGTAGAAATCTTTGTCCTTCTGATGTCCAGGAGTTGTTTTTTTTTTTTTTTTTTTTTTTTTAAGAAAACCTTTGTGTGAAAAATCTACAGATACACCTTGCTATTTATAGATTATTTTCTTCAAAGGCTCACAATACCATTTTTTTTCAGGAACTATCACAATAGATTAAGAGATAAACTGGGAAAAGATATTACAAGGAAACTTCAAGTCAATAAGTTGTTTTCTCATAGTAGTGTGATTCAAGTAAATTGTAGAAGAAAAGAAAGAGTGGTATTGAATTTTGTTTCTTTCTTCTTTCAGCTTTTTCTAAGGGTCTATAAAATTCACTTAGTCTTTGTAATGTAATTTGTAAAATTGTAATTGTAAAATTCAATTCAATTTGGGGGGGGCAGAACCAAGATGGTGGAGTAAAAGCAGGGATGCCTCCAAATACCTATAAAAATGGCTCTAAACAAATTCTAGAGCAGCAGAACCCAAAAGAAGACAGAGTAAAACCAATTTCCACCCCAAGACAACCTAGATGGTTGATTGGAAAGGTCTGTTGTGCCAGACTGGGAGAGGAGCACAGTTCAGCATGGACCATGCAGGCAAAATCCAGCCCTCAGAAAACCTGGAGCAAGCCAAAGGGGACTGAATCAAGAAGAACTGTGGTGGTTTCCAGACTTCTTAACCCACAAATACCAAAGACAACTTAGAAGGTCAGTAGGAAAGATCTGTCAGACCTTGGTGTGAGAGGAGGTCAGTCTGGCCTCAGTCCAAGCACAGCCCCAGAGTGGCAGCTGCTTCCTGAGATCTCAGCCCACAGACTGAGGGGGGATCAAGCAGCTAATCAGAGGGGGTTTGCAGGGATCTCTTTGGTGGAACTAAGGCAGGATTCACTAGCTTTGCCAGTACTTGGATCTGGGTCATAGTTCTGGGTGGAGGTCCTGGGGTGAGGAGGAGTGCTGGTGTGGTGGAGTTTATGGTGGTGGTGGAGAGGGAATCCTCCTCACAATTCCAAAGCAGAAAATAGTGTTTGTGGTCACTCATAGACCAGAGCATAGGCCAAGAAAGGAGAAAACACCTTGCCTTTGATCATACTGCCTTGTAAGAACTGAAAATTTATAAGTTCCTAGAAATATCTTGAAAACAGCTGCACAAAACCCCTGAATATTAGGACAGTACATTCTCCACACTGGAAGCAGACCTCTACCTTAAAAAAAAGACTTTAATAGTCAAGTAATTGGCTGGGAACATGAGCAAACAGCACAAAAAAATCTCAGTCCATAGAATCTTACTTTGGTGACAAAGAAGATCAAAATATACAACCAGAAGAAGACAACAAAGTCAAAGCTCCTACATACAAAGCCTCTAAGAAAAATATGAATCAGTCCCAGGCCATGGGAGAGCTCAAAAAGGATTTTGAGAAGCAAGTAAGAGAAGGAGAGGAAAAACTGGGAAGAGAAATGAAAGTGATGCAAGAAAATCATGAAAGACAAGTCAACAGCTTGCTAAAGGAGAACCAAAAAGATACTGAAAGAAATAACACCTTAGGTGGTGCAGTGGATAGAGCAGTGGCTCTGAAGTCAGGAAGACGTGACTTCAAATCCAATCTGAGACCAGATACTTGACACTTACTAGCTGTGTGGCCCTGGGCAAGTCACTTAACCCCAATTGCCTTGCAAAAAAAAAAAAAGAGAAGAACACCTTAAAAATAGACTAATTCAAATGCAAAAGGGATCCAAAAACCATTGAGGAGAAGAATGCCTTAAAAAGCAGAATTAAAAAAAAATAAAAAGAAAATAAAAAGAAAAGCAGAATTGGACAAATGGAAAAGGAAGTCCAAAAGCTCACTGAAGAAAATAATTTCTTAAAAATTAGAATGGAGCAAATGGAAGCTAATGACTTTATGAGAAATCAAGAAACTATAAAACAAAACCAAAAGAATGAAAACATAGAAGACAATGTGAAATATCTCAATGGAAAAACAACTGACCTGGAAAATAGACCCAGGAGAGATAATTTAAAAATTTTTGGACTATCTGAAAGCCATGATCGAAAAAACAACCTAGACATCATCTTTCAAAAAATTGTCATGGAAAACTGTCCTGATATTCCAGAAAGAGAAGGCAAAATAGAAATTGAAAGAATCCACCGATCACCTCCTGAAAGAGATCCCCAAAGGAAAACATCTAGGAATATTGTAGACAAATTCCAGAGTCCTCAGTTTGAGAAGAAAATATTGCAAGCAGCCAAAAAGAAACAATTCAAGTATTGTGGAAGGAAACACAGTCAGGATAACATAAGATTTAGCAGCTTCTACATTAAGGGACCAGAAGCCTTGGAATATAATATTCTAGAGGTCAAAGGAGATATGATTACAACCAAGAATCACCTACTCAGCAAAACTGAGTATAATCCTTCATGAGGAAAATGGACATTCAGTGAAATAGAGAACTTTCAAGCATTCTTGATGAAAAGATGAGAGCTGAACAAAAAAAAAATGACTTTCAAATACAAGACTCAAGAGAAACATGAAGAGGTAAACAGGAAAGAGAAATCATAAGGAGCTTATTAAGGTTGAACTGTTTACATGCCTACATGCAAAGATGATATTTGTAACTCATGAGACCTTTGTCAGTATTAGGGAAGTTGGAGGGAAAAATTATATGTACATATGTATAGATGTATAGATAGATAGATAGATAGATAGATAGATAGATAGATAGATAGATAGATAGATAGATAGATAGATAGAGGGCACAGAGTGAGTTGAAGATGAAGGGGTGATATCTTGGGAATAAAATTAAGGGCTGAGAGATGATTATACTGGGAGAAGGAGAAAGGGAGAAGTAGAATGAGGTAAAATATCTCGCATGAAACAGACAAAAAAAGCCTTTTACAGTGGAGGGGAAATGGGGGAAGGTGAGAGGGAATGAGTGAATTTTATTCTCATCGAATGTGGCTTAAGGAGGGAATAATATACACACTCAATTGGGAATGGACATCTATCTTACCCTACAGGATGATAGGGGGAAAGAGGATAAGAGAACAGGGGGATGATACAGAGGAGGGCAGATTGGGGGAAGGGGTAATCAGAAGCAAACACTTCTAAGGAGAGACAGGGTCAAAAGAGAGAATAAAATAAATGGGGGGGGACAGGATAGGATAAAAGGAAATATAATTAGTCTTTCACAACAGCACGATTATGGAAGTGTTCTGCATGACCACACATGTATAACCTCTATCGAGTTACTTGCTTTCTCAATGATGGTAGGTAGGCAGGGAGGAAGGGAGAGAATTTGGAACCCAAAGTTTTAAAAACAAATGTTAAAAATTGTTTTTACTTGCAACTGGGAAATAAAATAGATATACAAGATATTGGGAATAATGGGCCAGCTTTGTGCCAAACCCCACTAAGACTCAAGCCCTGTACATAGATACAAAATGAGTATTTGCCATAAGGGATGCATAATGTCCACTTTAGCTCTAAATACCTGTGAAGTTTCCTTAGATGAGACAGGAAAAGAGATTAAAGGGACAAAATTCTAGAACAAGGTTAGGGAAAAGGGAGACTCTAGACAAATGTGGGCTCAACTCACAAATAATTGACCAAGTCATGTCAAAGTTGATGTAGTAACCAGTTTGAAAAGTGTGAAAAAATCAAAGAATTGGAATATTTGCTCCTCTGAACTCATGACACCCTCAGCTACGGTGGACTACTATGATTAACACTGGGAGAAGTCTCATTGAGGAGGGCAAAGAGAGGTTAGGAGAGTCCATACACTGACTGCAATTTCAATTTGATTCTATTTTACACCATGTATCCTTGATTTATGCATTTTTTTATAATTCTCAATAATGATAAATTTAGTACTCTTGTATTTGAGAGTGTTTGTTGCAAGTTGAATTCAGAAACTGAGGCCTCTTGGAACTAATTCAGGATACAGAAATTAAAAGGAATATAGTTTCTGCCTTTAATGAATTTATAATGTAATGAGGGTATCAGGCACACTCACATACACACATGCAAGTATACATACATGTATATTTGTGCATATATATGTATACACACATATATATGTACATGCATATATTTATTATGCACCTATATGTATCTGATATGAGTAAAGGTGAGGTTTAGGCAAAGACCTGTAAGTAAATGGGTGGTTGGAGATATTTTTTTCTACTTTATAATTTATTTATTTTTAGTTTTCAATATTCCCCATAAGATTTGAGTTTTAAATTTTCTCCCCCCCTCCTTCCCCCTCCCCAAGATGGCATGCAATCTGATATAAGCTCTACTTATACATTCATATGAAACACATTTTCACATAAGTCATGATGTAAAGAAGAATTAGAACTAGTGGGAAGAATCATGGGAAAGAAGAAACAAAATAAAACAACAAAAGAAAAGGAGAGCAAATAGTATGCTTCCATCTCTATTCAGACTTCAAAGTTATTTCTGTAGATACAGATAGCATTTTGCATCATGAGTCCTTTGAAGTTGTCTAAGATCTTTTCTGAGAAGAGTCAAGTTTATCCAAGTCAGTAATCACACAACATGGCTGTTACTGTATAAAATGTTCTCCCGGTTCTGCTCATTTCACTCAGCATTAGTTCCCATAAGTCTTGCCAGGTTTTTAAACATATTGTAGGATTATGGTTCTTAATCACTCCGCTATCCATTTCTGTTTTGTGGGAGAGTTCATCCCATTCACATTCACAGTTATGATTACTATCTGTCTTTCTCTCCCTCCTATTCCCCACCCCATTTATGTTTTTCTATTTCCTTTTTCCCTTTTCCCTCCTCAAGTTTTGCTTTCCACCACCACCTACCTCAGTCTTCCCTCCCTCCTATCAGCCACCTCCTTTTTCTTCCTCTTCACTATTACTATTTCTTCCTTCCCTTCTATCCACCTCCTCCCTTTTCTTTTTTCCTACTGCCTATAGGCAACTTAGATTTCTATACCTAATTGTGTTATTCCCTCTTTGAGCCAAATCTGATGAGAGTAAGGTTCAAACAATGCTAATCTCCCTCCCTTCTTTCCCTCTACTGTAATAGGTTTTTGTGCCTTTTCATGTGATGTAATTTACCCTTGTCTGCCTCCTCCTTTCCTCTTCTTCCAGAACAATCCCTTTTTACCACTTGATTAGATTTTTTTATTATCACATCAAAATCAACTTATACCCATGTCCTCTGTCTATATATACCCCTTTTTAATGTCATAATAGCAATACAGTTCTCAAGAATTACAAGTGTCACCTTCCCTTGCAGGGATGTAAACAGTTTGCTTTTATCAATAACATGCCATTTTTTTTCTTTCCTGTTTATCTTTTTATGCCTCTCTTGAGTCTTGTATTTGAAGATGAAATTTTCTGTTAAGCTCTGGTCTTTTCATCAGAAATGTTTGGAAGTCTCCTATTTAATTGAATGTGCATCTCCTCCCCTGAAAGATTATGCTCAATTTCACTGGATAGTTGCTCCTTGGTTGTATTCCAAGATCCTTTGCCCTATGGAATATCATATTCCATCCCTTCAATATTTAATGTAGAAGCTGCAAGGTCCTGCATAATTCTAACAATCTTCCATGATATTTAAATTCTTTCCTTCTGGCAGCTTGCAGTATTTTCTCTTTGACCTGGAAATGTTAGAATTTGGCTACAATTTTCCTCAGTGTTTTCATTTGGGGATCTCTTTCAGGAGGTGATTGGTGGACTCTTGCAATGACTATTTTACCCTCTGGTTCTAGGTTCTCAGGGTAGTTTTCCTTGATGATTTCTTGAAAGATGTTGTCCAGGCTCTTTTTTTGATCATGGTTTTCAAGTAGATCAATAATTTTTAAATTGTCTCTTCTGTACCTGTTTTCCAGGTCGGTTGTTTTTACCAATAAGGTATTTTATGTTTTCTTCTATTTTGTGCATTTGTTTCTATTTGACTGATTCTTGATATCTCATAAAGTCATTAGCTTACAAATGACCCATTCTAATTTTTAACAAATTGTTCCCTTCTATAAGATTTTGTACCTCCTTTTGCATTTGACCCATTTTACTTTTTAAGGAGTTCTTCTCTTCATTGAGTTTTTGTGCCTCCTTTTCCATTAGGCCAATTCTATTTTTTAAGGATTTGATTTCTTCAGTGCACTTTTTTTCCATTGGGCCAATTGTATTTTTGCATACCTCTCATTTTTTCTTCTACCTCTCTCATTTGACTTTTACAATCCTTTTTGAGCTCTTCTAAGAAGGCTTTTTGGGCTTCAGACCAGTTCATATTCCCTTTTGAGGTTCCAGATGTGGGTTTGTTGACAATGTTGTCCTTTTCAGAATTTCTGCCTTCATCTTCACTGTTCTCATAATATAAATCTATGGTATGTTTCTTGTTGCTCATAGTGTTTGCTTATTTCCTGGCCTTTGAAGAAATTGATCTCTCCTGCTGAGGACACTGACCCAAGCTTCTTGTGTTGGGAGCCTAGGGCCTGGTCACTGGCTTTGTTTGCTGAGGCCTCCAATGTTGGCAGTTGGAGGCTGTAGGGTTCTGGCAGCTTACCTGGTGTTGGGCTGGAATCAGCAAGACTGGAACTCTAGGGAAACTCTAGGTTGCCTGCTTTTCCTTTCCTTTAGCTTTCTTTAGCTCCTTTCAGATGGATGTTACAAGGTGTTTATTCACTTGGGGCCCTTTGTAGTACTGCTTCCCTTATTTTTGCTGAGGTACTGGGAGACCCATTTACTGTAGAATGCCTAGGAACCTGGTGGTTTTCTGAGCTGGTTTACACCAGTTCCCAGCCCTCACTTAGGTGCTCAGGGGTTCAGGTGTTGGTGTTTGCCTGCTCTACCACCTGGGTTTCAGGATCTCCTTCTGATATGCTGAGGTAGGGCTTTCCACTAGCTTGCTGCAATGCCTCCCTTTCTGTACTCCTCCCCTTCCCCCAGAGCAAGAGGGGCCTTTCCCATTAATCCCTCAAGCTACCTGGGCTACAGGACTGCTGTGCCCAATCTTTCTTCTGGTTCAGCTGTTCCAGTGTTTTTGCTTGGGTGATATTTTCTGGGTTTTCAGAGGTTAATACGGGAGGGTAAGAGCGACTTATCTCTTACTCTGCCATCTTGGCTCCCAGAAGCGGAGCTCCAATTGTATTTTTAAGGAATTGTTTTCTTCATTGTCCTTTTTTTTTTCAATTTGGCCAATTGTATTTTTTAAGGACCTGTTTTCTACAGTCAATTTTTGTCTTTCCTTTTTCAAACTATTTAGTCTGCCTTGCATATCTCTCATTTCCTTTCCCAATTTTTCTTCTACTTCTCTTATTTGACTTTTAAAATCCTTCTTGTGCTCTTTCAAGAAGGCTTTTTGGGTTTGAGACCAGTTCATATTCCCATTTGAAGTTTTGGATGTAGGGATATTGACAATGTTGTCCTCTTTTGAAGTTCTGTTTTGATCTTCCCTGTCCCCCCAGAAAAAGAATCTATAGTCATTTTCCATTTCAACTTTCTGCTCATGGTGTTTGCCTAATTTCCTGGCTTTTAAAGTTGAGCTCTGCTGCTGGAGTGCAGGAGGCACTGGCAGATGCTGGCAGCTGGAGGTTGTAGGGATCTGGAAGCTTGTCTGGTGCTGAGCTTGGGTCAGCAGCACTACAGCTCTCAGGGTGGGGGTGTAGAGTCTGGTCCCTGGAGGACTCCTGCTCACCTGGGCTTCTTTAAAGCACTCAGATATTTGGCTGCTGGAGGATGTCTGCCAGCCTGGAGTTGTGCTGACGCACCAGATTTGGCTGCTGGAAAAATGCCATTGCACATGATGTTTTCCTGAGCTGGTTTTTCCTGGTTTTCCTGCCTGTGCAGACGCACTTGGCGGGGGGGGGGGGGGGGCCTGTTATTGGCCTGCTCTACCACCATGGGGCTTAGGCTCTCCACCTGGTTTACTGAGGTGGTGCTTGCTGCTGGCTTTCTGGGATGCCTCCTGTTCTGTACTGCTCCTCCTACCGCAGAGAAAGAAAGGTCTTTCCTGTTAATGCCCCAGGCTTCCTGGGCTACAACACTGCTGCATCCTGTCTTTCTGGTGCTCAGCCATTCTGAAGTTTTTCCTGGGGTGATATTTTCTGGGCTTTCAGAGGTCAATAAGGGATGGTGAGAGTGATTTACTTTTTACTCTGCTACCTTGCATCCCAGTACTGTTGCAGAGATTTGAAGAGAGAAGTGGAGCTAATAGTCAAATTTTAATTTATTCAGCATTTAAAAGTAGAAAAAATGACAGCTTTAAATTATCATATTTGTAGCATATGTTATTATATCAAAGTAGCTCTAGTCAGGAAATCAGGAGATTTGGGTTCTAATCTTGACTCTGCCACTAGCTTTATGGTATAACTTTGGACAAGTAACTGAAACTCTCTGAGTCTTGGTTATTCATCTTTAAAATGATAAGGTTGAATTAGATGTTACATAAGGTTTTTTCAAGATATATAATTCTTTGAGTTTAAATATACTGGGTTTAATGAACACTTCAGTGCGTAAAATGACAAGATTGGGTTTATTTCTACTGGATAATAACCACAGGCATAAAATATTCAGGTATATATTGAATAAAATATTAAGGTGTATATTGTTGAAAATAACATTTTGAATCAAAATTCTAATGCTCTGACATGGTATTATACATGGAAAGTACTTCTATAATTATTGGTTTTCTTTATGATTCTCTTTCTGTCTTTTCAAACAACCTACTATATATTAATCATACATACGTACACATGCATTTGTGTGTATATTATGCTAATGATAGAATGCCACTTATTGGTAGTATTGCCATTTTTCTGTCATCATTAAGTCCTTGGAACCAATGCAATGTGAATATAAGTCCTATTTTTATTAATAAAGAATTTTCTTTAAGTCTAATCTCTTGCTGTTGTACCAATATTAAGTAGTACAGACAAAGTACTGTGAATGAGAAATCTGTGGGTTAAGCCATTTTTCAGTCATGTCCAATCTTTGTGATTCTGCTTTACAGTTGCTGGTATAAGCTCTTCTCTTCTTGCTGTTAGAGAAGTGGCCAAAAATGAATTATTTTCCTTCTCTTATCACCTCCTTTCTCTATCACTGATAGGAATTGAAAAGTCTCCCTGGTCTAGTGGTAGACTGATCTGGATACAGGAAAGTAATCTATTCTCATCATACTTTACAAATGTATGTGTCACATATATTTAGGATTATACTTAATTTTAAATTGACAGAAAAATTTTTATTTTAAAATAATGTTTTATTTCCCTAGTTACATATAAGACAAATTTTAAAATTCATTTTTTAAAATATTTGAGTTTCAAACTTATTCTCCCCCTCCTTCAGCTCCCCCCTTCCATAAGGCAGTAAGCAATTTGACATAGGTTATGCATGTTAAATCATGCAAAATATATTACCATATTAGTCATCTTGTGAAAGAAGACACAGACTCAAAGGAAAAAAAAAAGACCAAAAAAATACAGAAAGTGAAAAATAGTATGCTTCAATCTGCAATCAGAATCCATTAGATCTTTATCTGGAAATGGATAGAATTTTTCACCAGTAGTCCATTGGAATTGTCTTGGATCATTGTATTGCTGAGAATAGTAAGTCATTCACAGTTGATTATCATACGGTATTGCTGTTACTATGTATAATGATTTCCTGGTTCTGCTCACTTCACTTTGCATCAGTTCATACAAGTCTTTTCAGTTTTTTTAATTCTCCTTGATCATAGTTCCAAATTGCTCTCCAGAATGGTTGGATCATTTCACAACTCTAAGAACTGTGCATTAGTGTCCCACATCCCCTCCAACATTTTTTTTTATTTTTCTTTTCCATCATATTAGCCAATCTAATAGGTGTGAGGTGGTACCTCAGAGATGTTCCAATTTTCATTTCTCTAGTCAATATTGGACTAGAGATAATTTTGTGTTTTTTTTTTCATTTGAAAACTGCCTGTTCATATCCTTTGGCCATTTATCAATTGGAGAATGACCTATATTCTTATGAATTTGTATCAATTTTTAAATATTTGAGAAATGAGACCTTTATCAGTGACACTTGCTGTAAAAAATGTTTCCCCACTTTCTGCTTTCCTTCTAATATTGGTTGCATTGGTTTTGTTTCTCTACCTCTTGTTTGGTTATAAATTCTTTCCTTCTCCAGATTTGGACCTAAATTATTCCTTGCTCTTCTAGTTTCCTTATGGTATCACCTTTTATATATAAGTCATGTACCCATTTTAGTCTTGTTTTGGTAAATGGTGTGAAATGTTGGTGTAGGCATAGTTTCTGTCATCTTTTTTTTTTTTTAAGTTTTCCCATGAGTTCTGTCAAATAGTGAGTTCCTGTCACAAAAGCTGGGGTCTTTGAGTTTATCAAATTCAAGATTACTATGGGCATTTACTACTGAGTCTTGTGTACCTAATCTCTTTCACTGATTCATTGGTCTATTTTTCAGCTAGTACCAGAGAGTTTTGATGATTACTACTTTATAATATGGTTTGAGATCTGGTATAGCTAGGCCATCTTTGCATTTTTTTCTTTAATTGTCTTATTATTCTTGAACTTTTCCTCTTCCAGATCAATTTTGTTATGATGTATTCTAGCTCTTTAAAAAAAATTGGCAGTTTGGTTGGTATGGCACTGAATAAGTAAATTAATGTAGGATAGAATTGTCATCTCTATTATATTGTTTGAACTACCTATGAGAAATTAATATTTTCCCAATTCTCTAAATATGGCTTTATTTGTGTGAAAAATGTTTTGTAATTTTGTCCATATCATTCCTGGATTTTTCTTGTCAGGAAGACTGTCAAGTATTTTATATCACCTATACTTATTTTAAAAGGATTTTTTTTAAAAAAATAATTTTTTTATAAAATAATTTCAATGAAGTTATATGTGTTTGATCATTTCTCTTTTTTTACAGGATTACTAAAATAGTATATGGAAGAGAATGCTATGGATATGGTTTATCAATTTTTTTCTTTTGGGGTCTAGTGATGCACCAGTAATGTCAGCTGTTTTAGCTGATGCCAACTCCTCATTATGAAGACACTACTGAGCTTCCTTCTGGGAGAATCATGATGATGTATAAGGGAAATGCCTTGGATATAATGGGGCACAAGAAAACATTACATCAATTAACCATATGTTAAAGAGGAGACTAGTTGGCTTAAGAGGCATTTAAAAAGTTCTGCCATTTTTAGCTATTTCATCTTTTGTTCTCTTCGCTTTCTCCTTTGATGATCGATCATCTAAGATCATCAAAGTCACATCCCTTAACTGTAGTCAGACCCAAAGACTCTGTTCTGGGATTTCTTTCCATCTACAGTCTTTCTTGATGACTTCATCAGTACCCATTATCATTTAGATATAGATGATTCACAGAACTATATATCTAGTCCTAGTTGCTGTTCTAAAATTTAGTCTTACATCATCAGTTGTTAATTGGATATATTAAACTGGGTGCCCCAGGGCCATCTTAGAGTCACCATTTCCAAAAGAGATTTCATATCATTCCCCTCTAGAAGCCAGCTTAGAAAAAGAATGTTCATTATCTTTTCTATTGAAACTCTTTTCTATACTCATAGAACTACCACTTAATTCAGGGCCTCATGACCCTATCACATTGACTATCATAATGTATTTTTTTTTGCAAGACAATTGAGGTTAAGTGACTTGCCCAGGGTCACACAGCTAGTAAGTGTCAAGTGTCTGGTCTGAAACCGGATTTGAACTCAGGTCCTCCTGACTCCAGGGCCAGTGCTCTATCTACTAGGCCACCTAGCTGCCTCATACCATAATGTATTTCTAATTAGCTTCCCTGCTTCCAGTCTCTCCCCGATCCAAACCATCTTCTACATGGCAGCTAAAATGATTTTCCTTTAGCTCAGATCTGACCATGTCTCTTTTCTATTCAAGGAACACTGATGGTTCCCTATTACATCTACAATAAAATATAAACTCCTACACTTGGTGTTAATACTATTCACAAGCTGATCTCAATTTGTCTTTCCAGACTCATTATACATTACTCCCTTTCACACATTCCAATACAGTTAGTCTGTTTTTATATGTTACTCATACATGGCATTTCCACCTTCCTTCCTTAGGCCTTTGCTCTAGCCATCCTCCATGCACAGGTTGTCTTCCCTCTTCAGGTTCAAGTTGTAAAATCCCTCTCTTGGGGGGTGGAGCCAAGATGGCAGAGTGAAAGCAGTGACTTTCTTGAGCTCTTCCACCAAACCTCTCCAAATACCTGTAAAAAATGGCTCTAAACAAATTCTAAAGCAGCAGAACCCACAAAAAGACAGAGTGAAACAAATTTCCACCCCAAGAACCTGAATGGTTGATCAGAAAGGTATATCATGCCAGGCAGGGAGAGGAGAACAATTTGGTGTGGGCATGCAGGCCACAGTGACCCTGGAGCAGGCCTCAGAGGACCGAATCATGGGCAGCTGTGGTAGTTTCCAGACTTCTCAACCCACGAACACCAAAGACAACTTAGAAGGTCAATGGAAAAAGTCCGTGTCTGCAGTGAAAGAGAAGCTAGGTCTCAGTCGCAAGTTCCAAGTATGGCCTCTGGGGCAGTGACAGCCTCCTGAGCTTCTGGCTCACAGACTGAGGGGGAATCAAGTGGCTGATCAGAGGAGGATTGCAGGGATCTCTTTGCCAGTCCTGAGGAAGGAATCTCTTGCTTTGTCCATGGTTGGATCTGGGTCACAGTTCTGAGGGGCAGTCCTGGGGTGAAGAGGATTGCTGGCATGGTGGATCTTGTTGTGGCAGTGGAGAGGAAACACCTCACCCCTTGTCATACCACCTTGGAAGAACTGAAAATTTACAGGTCCCTAGAAGTATCTCTGAAAACTGCTGTACAAACCCCCAAAGCTTAGGACAGTACATTCTCTACATTGGAAGCAGATTCTTACCTTAACAAAGAGTTTAAAACTCAAGCAACTAGCCAGGATCATGAGTAAGCAGTGCAAAAATATTCAAACTATACTATCTTACTTTGGTGACAAAGAAGATCAAAACATACAACCAGAAGAAGACAACAAAATCAAAGCTCCTACATCCAAAGCCTCCAAGAAAAATATGAATCAGTCCCAGGCCTTGGAAGAGTTCAAAAGGGATTTTGAGAAGCAAGTAAGAGAAGTAGAGGAAAAATTGGGAAGAGAAGTGAGAGTAATGAAAGAAAATCATGAAAAACACCTCAACAGCTTGCCTAAAGGAGACCCAAAAATACTGAAGAAAATGACATCTTCAAAAATAGCCTAACCAAAATGGCAAAAGAGGTCCAAAAAGGCAATGAGGGGAAGAATGCCCTAAAAGGCAAAATTGGCCAAATGGAAAAGGAAGTCCAAAAGATTACTGAAGAAAATACTTCCTTAAAAATTAGAATAGAGCAATTGGAAGCAAGTGACTTTATGAGAAATCAAGACACTGTAAAACAAATCCAAAAGAATGAAAAATTGGAAAACAATGTGAAATATCTCATTGGAAAAACAACTGACCTGGAAAATAGATCCAGGAAAAAGAATTTAAAAATTATTGGACTATCTGAAAACCATGATCAAAAAAAGAGCCTAGACATCATTTTTCAAGAAATTATCAAGGAAAACTGTCCTGATGTTTTAGAACCAGAGGGCAAAATAGAAATTAAAAGAATCCACTGATCTCCTTCTGAAAGAGATCCCCAAAGGAAAACTCCTACGAATATTGTAGCCAAATTCCAGAGTTTTAGGGTCAAGGAGAAAATATTACAAGCAGCCAGAAAGAAACAATTCAAGTATTGTGGAAACACAATCAGGATAGCACAGTATTTAGTAGCTTCTACATTAAGGGACTGCAGGGCATGGAATATAATATTCTGGAGGGCAAGGGAGATAGGATTACAACCAAGAATCACCTAAACTGAGTATAATCCTTCAGGGTAAAAAATGGTCATTCAGTGAAATAGAGGACTTTCAAGCATTCTTGATGAAAAGACCAGAGCTGAATAGAAAATTTGACTTTCAAATACAAGACTCAAGTGGAACATGAAGAAGTAAACAGGAAAGAGAAATCATAAGAGACTTATTAATGTTGAATTGTTTACATTCCTGCATGGAAAGATGATATTTGTAACTCATGAGACCTTTGTCAGTATTAGGGTAGTTGGAGGGAAAAAAATTATATGTATGTATGTAGATAGATAGATAGATAGATAGATAGAGGGCACAGGGCAAATTGAAGATGAAAGGGTCATATCTGGAGAATAAAATTAAGGGGTAAGAGAGGACTATACTAGGAGAAGGAGAAAGGGAGAGGTAGAACAGGATAAATTATCTCACAAAAAAACAGAAAAGAAAAGGCTCTTACAGTGGAGGTAAATGGGGGAAGGTGAGAGGGAATGAGTGAATCTTATTCTCATAAGATTTGACTTAAGGACTGAATAACATACACACTCAATTGGGTATGAAATCTGTCTTACTCTACAGGAAAATAGGACAAGAGAGTAGGGGGATGATAGAGATGAGGGCAGATTGGGAAAGGGGGTAATCAGAAGCAAATACTTCTGAGGAGAGACAGAGTCAAAAGAAAGAATAGAATAAATGGGGGGGCAGGATAGGATTAGGGGAAATAGAGTTGGTTTTTCACAGCATGTCTACTATGGCAGTGTTTTGTATAACTGCACATGTATAACCTATATTGAGTTGCTTCCCTTTTCAATGAGGGTGGGTGGGGAGGGAGAAAGGGAGAAAATTTGGAACCCAAAGTTTTAAAAACACATGTTTAAGAAAAATGTTTTCACATGCCACGGGGAAATAAGAAATACAGGAAATGGGGTACAGAAATCTATGCTGCCCTACAGGAAAATAGAAGGGGAAGGGGATAAGAGAAGGGGGGGAGAGATAGAAGGGAAGGCAGACTAGGGGAAGGGGTGTTTAGAATGCATGCCATCTTGGGGTGGGGGAAGGGCGAGATGGGGTGAAAATTGGAACTCAAAATCTTGTGGAAGTAAATGTTGCAAACTAAAAAATAAATAAATTTATTAACAAATTAAAAAAAATTAAAATAAAATCCCTCTCTTCTTTCAGATGTAGCCAAAAATACCTTATACATTGAACCATTTCTGATTACTCCAGTTACTCCAGGCTTACTTATTACCGTGTATTTTTTGTATATGTTTACAATGTATAAATATTATTCCTCCACTAGAATATCAACTTCTTGAAAACAAGGATTGTGTCCTTTCTCTTTTTTTAATCTCTTGAATTTAGCAAAATGTTTGACACATGGTATGTGATTATTAATTGTGTGTTGAGTGATTTATCTTTTACAAAATAGAAATTTAAATAATACTTTTCAATAATGATACTAGTCATAAAAGCGGAGTTAGATAATGATTTAACATTTGTGAAATATTTGAATTGATTTGATCACATCTTATTTTTATCATAATCAAAGTCATTATACCATAAATGTTACATATAAATGGGCTGCAATCTTCATCATTGAATGGAATACTCCCTTTAATGAGGTCTGAGATGTGTCAAAGTATAGAAATACAGATGTCTATGCAATGAGTTTGTTTGCATGTTCTTGTATTTCTATTTGTATTAAATAAAATGGGACAAAACTAGATGAAATCAAAGTTATTCTGTCTTCTCCATTTAGGGATACTAAGACAGAAGATAAAATTAAATCAATAATTTATTGCTAAGGAACCAGATAGAAGTAGAACTCTATGTAATTTGGCTAACACATCATGAATTCCTGGTAGTCAGTAACTGTATTATATTCCACCTCTGTGGTCCATATCATAGTGTCTTGTCCATAGTAAGCACTGAATAAATATTTGTTCCACTGAAGTGAACAAACATAATCTATGAAGACAACCAACCTGAGTGAGTCAGCTTTTTAGAGTCAATTTATTCTCGAGGTTAATTTATCCTCCTCATTTTAGCACTTCTTCACCACCATCAGGAAGTCATAAACGTAAAGTTATTGAAGGAGTTTGGCAGAAAATGTTGTCAACAGCCCTAGTTAAATCATGAGACACTCTCCATTTCCATTATACTCTTTATAAGGAAAATAAAAGCAGGGAGAACCCAGAATTCTGGGCTTGTATTCATAATCTTGCTCTCATACTATGAATTGGGTGAGTCTACAGGAGGTAAAGCAAAATATAAGTGCAATCTTGTGGTAAACAAATGCACCTTTTAGGCATCTGTTTTCCTGCATAATTTTTCTAATAAATCCGTGTTGTGTTCTTGTTATGTTTAGTGCATTTCTGATATGCATAAAGATATGCATAATGATATGTGCAAGATGCTCAAAGGAGTAAGAAAGAATATTTCAAAGAGATGGCCAATGATTATTCTGTGTTTTAAAACAGCAAGATCTTTATCATTGACAATACCTTCTTATCCACTCTAAAGCACTTAGCACAGTGCCTGGCACAAAATAGGATTTTAATGAATGTTTATTCCCTTCATTTCCTTCTTGTGTGTGTGTTTGTCAAAGGTCATGGGTCCCTCACAACACTAGATATATGCTAAGTAAAGTGTGACAAAATGATAATTTTTTCAATTTGGCACTGCAAACTAATATTTACCTAGGTTCATCTATGTGATGAGGGCAACTTATCAAGACATTTTAGAAAAAATGAGGAGGAAGCTAGATTCTTCCCCAAAAGGGATCAGAATTTACTAAGGTCACATGACACCCAACCACATTTTCTTCTCATCTTTCTATCTTTCTCCCTCTCCCCTCAATAAAGTATTAGTACTCAAAAAATACTTAATTTCAATGCTGTGGTTTACATGTTGACAGGATCTAGTATGGCATATATATCAATCAAAGAATATATTAATTCACTGAAATATCACTAGGATGTCTACTGGAGATTAAAATTCTGAATTGGTACTCCTGATTTCATTCATGAATGCTTTGTTAAAGACATGTCACAAAGTCTCCCATTATAAGTTAGTTTTACTTAAGAGGTAAACTTATTCCATTGATTTTTGAAAAGAGTATAACTGTCAGGTTTTTTTTAACTCAATATGCATCAGCCCTTGATAAATATTTTGTCAAAATTCTGTACAAAGAACTGTACATTAGTGTAAAATATAATATTTACTATACAAAGCACAGTAAATAAAATTTAGAATGTGCCAAGCTATATACAATGAATGACCAGGATTTACAATGTTCTAATTGGTAGAGACCTTGAGAACAAAGTGAATAATCCTTGCTCAATTTATTAAGACAATAGGGCAGATTCCTTGTGATTTTTCCTAAGTAACAATCAGTGGCAAAAAAGTATTCAGTCACAGTCATTTAGGGGTTAAGAAAAGGAAAAGAGTGGCATAGAATTATTAATGACATTTTACAAAGAATTTACAATAAGGTCGACATTACAATAAGGCTTTAAAACAAGGTAGACTCACAGAATGAATCCTTAACATGAGCCATATAATATATATATGTGTGTGTGTGTGTGTGTATTTATATAATATGTGTGTTACATATATATATATATATATGTATGTATGTATGCTATAGGGATTCCCTCTTTCTAGAATCTTTGATGAAATGACAGATGAAAAAAAGTGATAATGCATTTTATATCATTTGTGATTTTTGGCTGTTTGCAGTAGCCAACTGCAAGGAAACCAGCAGAAATAGCCCAGCACTAGTTTGGGTTAGCTAGTCTCTTGGGGGAACTCATATAGATTACATAACAATGTTGGTGAGGACTGTAAAAATACTGGATAGATAACAGTTTCGTGGCTTTAGATGAACTAATAAGGTAAATGAATACAATTTAAGCAATCAATATCTTGGCATTTGGTATTGCTTTAAGACAATGTAACTGGGAAGCAATGTAATTGAGTAACTGGAACTATGGTTTGTGGCAGAGAATTAACAGATTTGTCAGATTGGCAGATAAATTTTGGAAAATAGCAGTTCAATGCAGCCTTATAAAGAAAGCAATAAAATGTTAGTAGAAATAGGAACAGAAAAACAAACTGGAATTGTCAAAAAACAACAATGATAACAACAATAATCCTGTAACACAAAGCAAAGCTAGTATATTATCCTCTGGCTTGTTATGACTGTCTTTGCTATTTTCTTTACCAGTAAAATTCAGATTGTCTCTATAAGGTCTTTTATCTAGCATGTTGCACTGAAATTATTCTGCAATCCATTCCCAATAAAAAAATTTCTATAGATGGTATGCACTGCTAACAGAAAACAAGGAAATGCACAGCAATAGCCCAGGAGACCTTCCCCAGTCTCTCAGGTATGTTGATTTTCACCACAAATAAATGCCTATTTTTTGAGATTCTCTGATTATGTCTTTTGGGAATACTTTTGATAAGAAAATTCTATAACTATACCATTTATTTGCTTATCCCTTAGAATAATTGCCAACATAAGTCCTAACCATAGCAAATTAAAGTCACTATCGCCATAGCAAAAATAAAAGACATTTAATTGATCAAAATTTCTCCTTCATACCCGGTGGATTATCATTTGCAATGTTACTCTCCAATCCTTCAACATCCAACCAGTAGCCTAGCAACTTAGATCTTTAAAAACTATTTATGATAACCTGTTCCCTGAGATTTTATTCAAATTGATGGCTCCTGAACATCCAAGAGGCTGTGTATATGTATCATATATGCCAAAGAAAAACATCTTCCTTCTTCAGGCACTTTTTGGAATAATCTAGGCCTCTCTTTAAGCAGTCAAAATATTTGGTTTGTGGTTCACAAATACCAACATTCTTTGTTCGGGAACAAAATTAATTCCATTCTGGAATGAAATATTAAGTCTTTTGATGGTTGTGTTTTTGAAGAAAAGTGCTCTGGATATACAAAAATAAGGTATGGTTATAAAGTGACAAAAGTGATTTTATTGTGTGGCATAATACTAGTGATTCATTTAAAAATCATAACACATACATAAAAAATCTCAGAAAATTTAAGAAATAAAAAAGAGCAACAGAAGTTCAATCTAAGAATATATTATTTTAAATGTTAGCTAATATATTTATTTCAGAATAAATAGCAGAGGATTACTTTTCCAATTTCTAATCTAAATTTAATAGACATGAAAAAATCAAATTAATATGCAAATAAATAACCATACATAAAATTGTAAGATATTAGTTATGTATGTTTTTTCAAAATTACACATTAACATTAGCAAAATAATTCTAATAATGTCCCATGACATGTGACATGACTGGGCTGGCAAAAAACTGGAAGAATAGCCAGTCCCAATCTGAAAGACCAAAACAAGCCAGGAGCCCTATGTATTAGAGCTATAAATTCCTGGCATGCATTTCCCTATGGAATATTGGCAAAGTTTTCCTATGAAGATAATGATTGCTTTCTCATTTTCATAATCAAGTCTATTTAAAATGAAAGAAAACTAAAAAGTATATTTTCTCTCACATCCTCATGGTAAATCAATCAATAAATGGGCAAACACTTATTAAACATTTATTATTAATTATTATTACCATAATCCTACAATATATTGTTTGTAAGAAGCACATTTGAAAGAGAGTGGTACACACAGGGCAAAGGTAAAAGGCTAAAGAAGAATATATATCGCTTCAGCTGAAGTTAAAAAAAAAAGGCAGGGGTAGCAATCCTGAGCTCAGACAAAGCAAAAGGAAAAATAGATCTAATTAAAAGATATAAGGAAGAAAACTACATCCTGCTAAAAGGTACCATAGAAAATGATGTAATATCATTACCAAACACATATGCACCAAGTGGTATACCACCCAAATTCTTAGAGGAGAAGTTAAGGGAGTTACAGGAAGAAGTAGCAGCAAAACTATACTTAGTAGGGGAGCTCAACCTCCCCCTCTCTGAACTAGAAAAATCTAAACACAAAATAAACAAGAAAGAAATTAAGGAGGTAAATAAAATTTTAGAAAATTAAGATATGGTAGACCTCTGGAGAAAACTAAATAAAGATAGAAAGGAATATACCTTTTTCTTGGTGGTACAAGTCATCTACACAAAAACTGAACCTGTATTAGGACGTAAAAACATCACAATCCAATGAAGAAGACAGAAATATTAAATGCATCCTTCTCAGATCTTGATGCAATAAAAATTGCATGCAATAAATGACCATGGAAAGAAAGATGAAAAATTAATTGGAAAATAAATAATCTAATCCTAAAAATGAGTGGGTCAAACAACAAATCATAGAAATAATAACTTCATCCAAGAGAATGACAATAATGAGACAATATACCAAAACTAATGGGATGTAGTGAAAGTGGTTCTTAGGGGAAGTTTTATATTGCACAATGCTTACAAGAATAAAATAGAGAAAGAGGATATAAATGATTGCCTTCAACTAAAAAAGCTAGAAAAAGAACAAATTAAAAATCCCCAATAAAATATCAAATTTGAAATTCTGAAAAAGAAAGGAGAGATTAATAAAATTGAAATTAAAAAACTATTGAACTAATAAAACTAAGATCTGGTTTTATGCAAAAACCAATAAAATAGAAAAAGTTTTGGTTAAATTGATTTTTAAAAAAAGAAAGAAGAAAACCAAATTACCAGTATCAAAAATGATATAGGTGAAGTGACCACCAATGAAGAGGAAATTAAAACAGTAATTAGAAGCTATTTTCACAACTGTATGTCAATAAATTTTACAACCTTAGTGAAATGGATGAATATTTACAAAAACCTAAATTTCCCAGATTAACAGAAGAAGAAATAAAATATTAAACAACCCCATTTCAGGAAAAAGAATTTGAATAAGCCATCAATGAATTCCCTAAGAAAAAATTTCCAGGGTCAGATGGATTAACAAGTGAATTCTATCAAACATTTAAAGAACAACTAATTCCAATACTGTATAAACTATATAGGGAAATAGTTGAAGAAGGAGCCTTATCAAATTCTTTTTATGATACAAATATAGTGCTGATACCTAAACCAGCAAGAGTCAAAACAGAGAAAGTTATAGACCAGTTTCTGTAATGAATATAGATGTAAAATTTTGAATAAAATATTAGCAAACAGACTATAGCAGCTTATCTCAAGGATAATATACTATGACCAGGTAGGATTTGTACCAGGAATGCAGGGCTGGTTCAATATTAGGAAAACTCTCTGTATAGTTGACCATATCAACAACAAAACTAGCAGAAATCATATGATTATCACAATAGATGCAGCAAAAGCTTTTGACAAAATACAGCACCCATTCCAATTAAAAACACTAGAGAGAATAGGAATATATGGAGTCTTTCTTAAAATGATAAATAGCATCTATCTAAAATCATTAGCAAGCATTGTATGTAATAGGGATAAGCTAGAAGCATTTCCAATAAGATCAAGGGTGAAACAAGGAAGTCTGTTATCACCCATTATTTAATATTGTACTACAAATGTTAGCTTTAGCAATAAGAGAAGAAAAATAAATTGAAGGAATTATAATAGGCAAAAAAAAACAAAGGTATCAATCTTTACAGATGATATGATGGTATACTTAAATAATCCTAGAAAATCAAGTAAAAAATTACTTGAAATAATAAACCACTTTAGCAAAGTTGTAGGATACAAAATAAATCCACATAAATAATTGGTATTTCTTTATATTCTTAATAATGCCAAAGATCAAGAGAGAAAAAAAGAGATATAATTTAAAGTTACTGTAGACATTATAAAATATTTGGGAGACTACCTGCCAAAACAAACCCAAGAACTATATGAACATTATAAAACACTTTTCACATGAATAAAGTCAGTTCAAAATAATTGGAAAAAGCATCAGTTGCTCATGGGCAGGTCAAACTAAAATAATAAAAATGATAATTCTACCTAAATTAATATACTTATTCAGTGCCATACCAATCAAATTATCAAAAATATGTTACAGAGCCAGAAAAAAATAACAAAAGTTATCTGGAAGAAGAAAACATCAAGAATAGCAAAGGAATCAATGAAAAGAAATGCAAGGGGAGATGGCCTACCTGTAGCAGATCTGAGATTGTATTATAAATCAACAATCATCAAAACTACTTGGTACTGTCTAAGAAACAGTGGTGGATCAGTGGATGTAAGATATAGTAATCAATGGCTATAGTAATCTACTATTTGATAAACCCAAAGACTCTAGCGTCTGGGATCAGAACTCACTATTTAACAAAAACTACTGGTCAAACTAGAAAAAGTATGGGAAAAAACTAGGAATAGACCAACATTTTACATGGTATATCAAGATAAATCAACATTGTTACATGATTTAGTTATAAAGGCTAACACTATAAGCAAACCAGAAGAGGAAAGAATAGTGTATCTGTCAGATTCATAGAGAAGGGAAAAAATATAACCAAAAGAGATAGAAAACATGACATAATGCAAAATGGATGATTTTGATTACATTAAACTGAAAAAAAAGTTTTATAGAAACAAAGCCAATGCAACCAAGATTAGAATGGAAGCAGAAAGCTGGGAAACAATTTTTACAACCAATGTATCTAACCTCATTTATAAATTATATAGAGAACTGAGTCAAATTTATAAGAATACAAATCATTCCCCAATTGATAAATGGTCAAAGGTTATGGCTGGGCAGTTTTCAGAAGAATAAGTTAAAGCTACCTATAGTCACATGAAAAATGATTGAAATCACTATTGATAACAGCAATACAAATTTAAACAATTCTAAGGTACCATATCACACCTATCAGATTAGCCAACATGACAAAACAGGAAAATGATAAATGTTGGTGAAGATCTGGGAAAATGGGAACACTAGTGTATTGTTGGTGGAGTTGTGAAATGATCCAAACATTTTTGAGAGAAATTTGGAACTATTCCCAAAGGGCTGTGCATACCGTGCATGTAATTGTGCTTGCCATTTGACCCAGTAATACCACTTTTAGGTCTATGTCCCAAAGAGATCATAAAATGGGAAAAGGTCTGACATGTACAAAAATATGTATAGCAGCTCTTTTAGTGGTGGCCAAGAATTGGGAATTGGGGGGATGTCCAAAAATTGGGGAATGACTGAACAAGTTGTGGCATATGTATGTAATGGAATAATATAATGCCATAAAAATGATGAGCAGGCAGAATTCAGAAAAAAAAAACTTGGAAAGACTTATATGAATTGATGGTGACTGAAGTAAGCAGAACCAGGAGAACATCATACACAGTAACAGCCACATTGTGCAATGACTTACATTAGACTTAGCTCTTCTCAGCAATACATCTACAAAGACAATTCCAAAAGACTCATGATGGAAAATACTATCCACATCCAGAGAAAGAACTTTGAAGTCTGAATGGAGATGGAAGCATACTATTTGATCTCTTTTTTTCTGGTTTTGTTTTGTTTCTTTTTTCTCATGGTTCCTCCCACTGATTCTAATTCTTCTTTACAATGTGACTAATGTGAAAACATGTTTAACATGAATGTATATGTATAGACTATATCAATTTGCACACAATTTTGGAGAGGTAGGAGTAATGGGGGAGAGAGAAAAATTTTAAACTGATAATCCTATGAAAGTGAATGTTGAAAACTAAAAATAAATTATTTTTTTAAAAAGAAAGTAAAGCTAGAAAAAACTATGGCCCATTGTTAAAAGGAAAAGGACCCACATGTAAAATATATTTATAGCAGCTCATTTTGTGATGGCAAAGAATTGAAAATTGAGAAGTTGTCCATCAACTTGGAAATGGCTGAATAAGTTGTGGTAAATGGATGTAATGGAATACTATTGTTCTATAAGAAATGATGAGCAGGCAGATTTCAGGGAAAAACAAAACAAAACTGGAAAGTCTTACATGAACTTATGTTGAGTGAAGTGAACAGTATCAGGAGAACATTTTATACAGTAACAGCAACATTATGTGATGATCAACTTTGATAGACTTGGCTTTTCTCAGCAATTCCAAAAGACTCATGATGTAACATACTATCCACATCTAGAGAAAGAACTTTGGAATCTGAATGCAGATCAAAGAATATTATTCTCACCTGTTGTTTTTTTCTTTTGTTTTGATTCTTCTTTGACAACATGAGTAATGTGGAAATATGTTTAATAAGATCATTCATGTATAACCTATATCAGATTGTTTGCCATGGGATGGAAGAAGGGAATGAGGGAGGGAGAAAAAAGTTTGGAAGTCAAAATCTTATAAAAGTGAATTTTGAAAGCTTTCTTTACATGTAATTGGGAAAAAAGAAAATAGTATTTTAAAAAAAGTTCATTTTTTAATGGAGCTACTTGACTATGCCTTTAAACCCAAATCATTTTGGTTTTCATTGAATGGCCAGTAATAGCCCCCAGGCCAAGCCTTCTGGCTCATTCTTTAAGTTTTGATGGCTTTGAATGAGTATAAATAGCAATTGTTTTCTTAGGCAATTGTTTTTCTTTCTTTCCAAGACACATATCTTTGTGATGGCAATTATGTTTGTATATTAGAGTAAATCTTAAAGAGACAATGATCTCATCATGATTGATTTATTAGTTAGACTAGCAGTAACAAGTGAATTGCATCAATAACCTCTTTCAACCACCAAAGACCCTGAGATAGTTCTTAATATAGTTTTGGGGAATACTGAGTTTGTTAGATGAGAAAGATAATACAATTGGTTACAGGGTAGAAAACATCATGGGGGTTGGGATAACATGATTGGTTATTGCAAAGAAAGTGGGCTAGCACACCACAGGGGGCTAGAGACTACTCCTCTCTGACAATTGAGGAATATTAATTATTTTATGGAACCCATCAGCATCTTGCAGACCTTGTCAATAGACCCTAGTTAGCAGACTCCCTGATCCTCAGAAAGGTTTGTTACAGAAATAAGACCTTCCTTAATTGTGTAAGGACAGGCAAAATTGAACAGTGTACTTTTGGGGGATGATAGCAAATTAACTTGTAACTTTAATTTAGAGGAAAATCTGACTCAATTATACAATTAATACAGAAACTCATATAGTAGAATAAGAGATAATATTAATTCTGATGTTTTTAATCAATAGAATTATATTTGTTAAAATATAAAGCTCGATTGAATAGATACCTAATATTAGTATATTTCTAACTCCCAGAAAGGTATGTTGAAGTATCTATATATGAGAAACAGACTGGCATTGTGACTTGAGTGCCAATCTTTGAATCAGAAAGACCTTTGTTAAAGATCTGCCTCTGACATACCCACTGTTAGGCCATGTGCAAGTCACTTAATCTCTCATTGACCTAATCAACTGTCCAGTACTAAATGTTAGAAAGAAATTGTTGATCTGGATTTGTAGAAGAATTATTGACACCAAGAGTTGGCTATAATTATCATATAAAAGATCCATACTTCACCCTTTCCACCAAAATCCATGTCAAACATGAAAAATTACATATATTCCTACAGGATAACTATAAGGAAGAAAACCAAGACTCCATCTTGTATTTAAATTTCTAGTGTTAATTCAACCTTAGATGAACTTCAGCTCAAATTTCAGAAGCTCCATTAATTAATAAGTATGTATTTATTTGAGTTTTGAATAAGAAAGACTGAGTGGGATGTGAGGTTTTTCCTGAAGCTATAGAAAACACAGAATCAAAAGGAAGAAAGTTTTGGGTCTCTTGTTCCCTAAGATGACAGTCAGAGATTTTCATTAAAAAACATAGATACTGTCTTGACTGATGTTTGACATTTGAATGACCAGATAGAAAATAGAAATTGATAATAATAGAAAATAGAAACTGATAATTGTAGAAGAATGTCCTTCCTTTATATTTTTTTCTATAATTTAGAGGGCAACTGTGCTAATGTGGGAAGTGTAATGAGTGAACTAGAAATTGGAAGACCAAAGTGATAGTCACAACATTTATATTTCCTAACTTTGTAACCTTAGGCAAGCTATATAAACTTTTTCATGAAAGTTTCCCTTTAAACAAACTGACTTATTAAAAATTCACTGGGGAAATTTTGGGGCTTAGGGACTCAGCTATGGCCTTCCAACATTTTCCTCCTATTTTAAAATAAGGCCTCAAATTGAATTCTGAAGTGACAGAGAAAATAAAAGTTCAAGGTCAGTCATTCCTCCAGGCATACTTACACACAAATTCCCACAAGGCAAACTAGGAGAGGAAGTGGATAAGGAAATGAAGGGAGGGGAGTAATAA
The DNA here is from genome assembly GCF_900497805.2 of Vombatus ursinus. NCBI lineage: Eukaryota > Metazoa > Chordata > Mammalia > Diprotodontia > Vombatidae > Vombatus > Vombatus ursinus. The sequence continues at coordinate 10,231,313 of NW_020954552.1, read as the reverse complement.
AAGGCAGGGAAGTTATAAGAAAGTAATGGTCAAAAACAAACCAGATTTTATAGGAGGGTCAGAAAAAAAAAGAAAAAGAAAGAGAAATATAAATAGCAGAAAATAGAGTGGAGGATAATGTAGAAAGAATAATCATGACTATAAATGTCAATGTGATGAACTGACTGATAAAATGGAAGTTGATAGCAGAATGAATTAGAAACTGGAATCTAAAAAATGTTTACAACATATTTGAAACACACTTGAAATAGACTCATACAGAGTTAAAACAAGTGGCTAGAGCAGAATCTATTATGCTTCAGCTGAAGTAAAAAAGAAAAAGCTAACAATCATGGTCTCAGAAAAAGTGAAAGCAAAAATAGACTCAATTGAAAGGGATAATCAGGGCAAGTATATTTTACTAAAAGGACTGATATAAAATTAAACAATATCAATACTAAGCACTCATATACAAATTGATGTATGCATTTAGAGATATAATTTTGCAAAATATTTTTATAATTATTTCTCAATTATTTTTATAATTACTTCCCAAATTATTTTTACAGTATTTCCTCCCATTTATAGCTTTCAAATTCTTAAAGGAAAATTTTAACAGATTACAAGAGGAAATAGTAAAGCTATACTAGTGTGGAAACTCATCTTTTCCCTCTCATACTTAGATAAACCAAACCATAAAATTAATAAGAAAGATATTAAGAATATGAATAGAATCTTAGAAAAGTTAGATATGATAGACCTCTGGAGAAAACTGAATGGGAATAGAAAGTATATGTTATATTCACAAAAATTGATCATATATTAGGGAATAAAAATCTCACAACCAAATGTAAAAAAGCAGAAATATTACATGCTTCATTTTCAGACCATAATGCAATAAAATCATGCTAAATAAAAGGCTGTGGAAGCATAGATTAAAAATAAATTGAAAGCTAAATATAGTAATCCTAAAGAATGAGTGGGTCAAAGAACAGATTATAGAAACAAAAAATTAAGAGAACAACAATAATGAGGCAACATACTAAAATTTGTGGGAGTAGCCAGAGAAGTACTTGTGGGGAAATTTATATCTCTAAATGCATACATCAATTAAATAAAAGAGCAGACCAATGAATCAGGAAAGCAGCTAAAAATAATCCAGAGAAAGATCCAACTAAAACCCCCAATTAAACACTAAAATAAAAATCCTGATGGTCAAAGGAGAGATAATAAAATTAAAAGTAAAAAAAATGAACCGCTAAATAAAACTAAGAATTGGTTTTATGAAAAAAACCAATAACATATCAATCATTGGTTAATTTGATTTTACAAAAATAGAAATTTACATTACAAATTGCAAAAATAAAAGGCTGAATGCACCATCAATGAGGATTAAATTAAAGCCATTATTAGGAGTCATTTTGCCCAATTATATGACAGAAAACCAAAAAAGTGAAATGAATGATAATTTATAAAAACAAAGCTACCCAGATTAACAGAAGAGGAATTAGAATACTTAAATTCTCCTATCTTAGAAAAAAGAAATGAACAAGCCATGAATGAAATTCCTAAGAAAAAAATCTCTACACCAGATGAATTTGCATGTGAATTTTACCAAACATTTAAAGAATAATTAATATTAATGTTAATAAATTATTATAAAATATTACATATTACATAAATTATTTATTATATAAGTAATTTTTAAATTTATTTAATAAATTACTTTAAAAACTTTATAAATTATTTTAAAAATTAATAGAGAAAGAATGCTATCAAATTCCTTTTATGACACAAAGATACTTTTGATACCTAAAGGAGGGAGAGTAAAAACAAAGAAAGAAAACTCTAGACCAATTTCCTTAATGAATATTGATACAGTATTTTAAATAAAATACTTGCAAGGAAATGGCAGCAATATATCACAAAAAAAAAAAAACCACTATGACCAGGTGGGATTTATACCAGGAATGCAGGACTGGATTAGTATTAGGAAAACTATCACCATAATTGACTCTATTGATGACAATTGCAACAAAATATGATTATATTATTGGATGCATAAAAAACCTTTGAAAAAATAAAACACCAATTCATATTTTTAAAAATATATTTTTCTTTTTTAATTTTTGTTTTCTCTTGCAAAATGTCTAATATGGAAATATATTTTCTATGACTTCACAGATATAACTGATGTCAAATTGCTTACTTCATTAAGGAGGAAGGAAGGGGTTTGAGGGAGGCAGAGAATTTGGAAGTCAAAAAATTTTAAACTTATAACTGGTAAATAAATAAATGCATTATATTGGGGGGGGGATTTCTCTGTTTTTCTCTTCGCGTCCCTAAAAGTGCTGACCAAAGATGATGGATTTTGATTATAAGTTTGCTGAGGAATCAAAGACAGGTCACATTTCCTTTAAATTATACCTGAAGAGAAATGTCCTCTAAAACAACCCTGACTCTGTTCATTTCTTCGTGATATTTAGATTTTACCTTCATTACATCTCTTGAATTCATGCTTTTCCTCATCTGATACTACCACTATCCTTCCTTAGACCCTCATCATCTTATGCCTAGATTATTACAAAAGCCTGCCAGTTGTTAACCTGTCTCAAATCTCTCCCTTCTTCAAACCATCTTCCACTCATTTATCAAATTAATTTTCCTAAAGCCTGAATTTGAACTCCAGTAACTCCTTATTACCTCTAGGATCAAATTCAAAATTATCTGTTTCTCTTATTAAACCCACATAACCTGGCCCTTTCCTATCGTTTTTGTCTTCTTATGCTTGCTTTTCCCTTCCCCAGAACCTTCCACCCTGTACTCTGCCTTCTTGGCTTTTTCTCAAACAAGATGCTCCAACCTCTAATTTTAGGCATTTTCACGACTGTGTCTCCTATCTGGAATGTCCTGTCTCCTCATCTCCACATTTTGGTTTCCCTGGTTTCCAGCTAAAATCCCATCTACTAAAAGAAATCTTTCCTTAATTCTAATGTCTCTTAATTCTATTGCCTCCCCTCTGTGCTTATTTCCAATTTATCCTATAAATAGCTTCTTCAGATATATTTGTTTGAATGGTGTCTCTCCCAATATACTGTTCAATTTTAGAGCAGAGACTGCTTTTTTGTTTGTTTGTTTGTTTTACTTTTCATTATATCCTCAGCTCTTAGTACAGTGCCTGGGACATAGTAGATAATCAATGTTTCTTGACTCACTGACTGACTATAAGGTCCCTCCCAATTATTATACTATGTTCTCCTTAGACAAGAAAAGTTTAGAAAGCTTATAACACTAAATATTAAGTGACATATAAACTGGCACAAAATTTAAAGAAAATTTTAAAGTCTCCATACCTTTGAAGAACTCTCCCATTGGTGTAACATAGTAGAATACACACACACACACACACACACATGTTTGCATATACATATAGTTACATGTGTGTACATATGTACATATACACAGAGAGAGTACATACACATATATACATACTGACACACATATACATATATGTGAATTTATGGGTACTTAAAATGTATAAGAATGCATTCATATGTGTACTTGTGTGAATAGATATATACAAGTGTATATGTACCCATCTATCAGAATTTATATATTCTGATATATGTACATATGCATGCATATGTGCACATATTTGTATATGTACAAGCAGAGAAAAAAATCCTGAGGGGAAAGAGCACAAAAATTTAGCTTGTCATAGAGAGGAAAAAATTTGGGATGCTGCAGGCCTATGTGGCATTATGAAAGCAGGAACAGAAAACAGAATGAGTATGATGGGCATCTGGGGAGAAAAAAAAAGGAAGGTTGACAGAAACTAAAACAAACATATAATAACATTTAAATTATATTTAACATATGTATAATTTATAGTTACATTGTGCTTTGCACACATTCTCTCATTTGATCTTCTTTGTTTAACATCCATCTGTAGAATGTAATGCAGGTACTTTTTCTTCACATTTAAGAGATAATTTCTGGAAAGTATTTTGATACATAGGAAAATGTGGCTCAAAGAAGTTGTCTTCCATGCATTCAAGCTGCTATTAAGTAGCAGAGCTACAACTATAGCCATGCTCATATGACTCCAAAAGCAAAACAAAAAACTTTGTCAAAATTTGTCTATAGTCATCCATAATATTGTATTTTTAACCCATAGACAAAAATGAGCTATTTATAAAAATGGTAGGAATAAAATGAAAAGTATCTTAGTTTCAATTCTTTTAATCCAATCCTCTAGCTCAAGAGATGTCATCTCATCTTCCTTGGTGGCTACAATTTGGGTAATTATGATAATAAAATTATGAAAATAACTAGCATTTATATAAAGCTGGAGAAGGAATTGGCACACTGCTCCACTATCACTGCCAAGAAAACACCAAATGGGGTCATAGAGAGTAGGAGACAAGTGATACAACTAAACAATGAGATCTAAAACAATGTTGGAATAACCAGGGGAAAGTGTTTTCCAGAGTGTTTGGATTTTTGTTGCGTTTTGTAGTTATTATTCTCTTATTTATGACTTCTTAAAAATCTGATGTGTTTGAGGTACAAAAAAGTAATTAAAAACCTCCACAAATTGTGAGGGGTCAGTTTGAGGTTGTGTGGAGTACACAAAATGCATTCAAAAATTCCGATTCCAGAGAAATAAGCTAAGAGATTGATGATCAAGAAACTTTTCCTTTCATTCCCTCAGGTCCCACTATGGTACAATTGTCATGGAATCCTGAGAAAAAACAGCCCTTCTTAGCCCATTAATCATTCTACCAATCTTAACATGCTTGTCCTGGACCAAATGCTGAAAGAAATGTGTATCAACCATCCATAAGCCAACCAATCATGCCAAAAGTTGTCATAGACACATACTAGATGGGAAAGAAGTAAATCTATGATTTTAAAATTTTCCATAGATAATTCTTAATATAGATAAAGCATGTAGAGATAATCTGAAGTTGATCATGCAAGTGAAATTTATCTTTCTTTTTTTTAATATATGATTTGGGAAGTTGTCTTTACCCTTTGATATCTTATTGGGTTTGAGAAAAATAGTACAGTTTTTTTGCATTCATTATATCTTAAATTCATGGATTTCACTCAATCTTTCCAGTTATCATCTTCATCAATGTTCTAGTTTTCTCTTTCACTTGACAAGTATACTCTCCAACTATCTCCTTTCCATACAACTTACATTGTTACTAATAAATCTTTCTTGATTGTTCTGCTCAGATCAATGCTTTCTGGCTTCTCTGTTATTCTGTAACTGTCTGTAGAATTTCTCTTGTTCAGCTTAAGGTTATATATTGATCTACAAGGAATAATACAGAGCTTGGGAATGGCAGGACCTGATCCTTTCATCATGGTTCCATTCCAACTTTTACCCTCATTGGTTGTCTCCTGAACAGCCAATACAAATTATTTTTAATATTTAGCTCAGGACAATCCAGTACTAAATTTATAATCTCCTCCACTTCCCAAATCAGCCCCAAATCTAGCATGAGATTCGAGGAAGATATTCTTGCTTCTCAGTCCCACTGGGTTTGATTAGTGGAAATTTGAATCCCAAAGGTTAGCTCCCCTAGCTAAGACACATTAAACTTAATATGATGAAGTAGTAGTTATTTCACAAATTCTCAGTCTTAAAAGTCAAGAGCTAGCTGCCCAAAGGGAGAAAACTCTCCTAACTCTATGTTTCTTGCAGGAAAAGAGAGTAACCATTCTGTAGTTCAAGGACCAAAGCTATACCATACCTGGACACTGAATTTAAGCCTTGCTAAACATCAATGAAAATTAATATGAGTTGCTTAGATAGTGTAAGTCCAAGATTAATAGAAAAACATCATCTCAGGGGTCCCATAAAGGGTCTTTACCTTTGCCCTTCATGGTGGCAGTGGGGAATGGGGAGTATAATTGATACAAATGATAATTAAAATGTTTTTTTATTTTCTGCTTTTGTTTCCAAAAGCTTTTGAATCCTTTGCATAAGTAAGCAGTTTTGTTGGTTGGTCATTTTACACTGACTACCTTTATGAGAGAGAATCCTGAAATTTACATTTGGGGAGAGCCATACCTCATTCCAAATGTATGGCATAAACATAGGTCATACTTAAGTTTTGTTTTAGATGTTTCCCTGGAATTTTACTATGGAGTGGCAGTATAAATAATCAAAAGAGGACCTTCTTAGGGAGTCAGCTATCATATTTCCCCTAACGTTGAACAATCTATATGAGCTGAAAGGCCCTTGTGTGGACCACTGATATATATAACAATCTCTATTTAAACATAAATACATACATATACATATGTGTGCATGTGTAGATATGCACACTTGCATGTAAGTATATACAAATATTCAGAAATTTGAGCTTAAATATGCTAGCATACTATGTGAACATATCCCTTACCAAATTGGCTTTACCTTTCAATTCTCATGTAATTTTACTTTTGTGTAATTGTTTTCTGTACATTTTTTTCAAACGGTAGGCAACTACCATCCCTAGTGTTTCATATTTTAAATATAATTTTCAAATATAATTAATTCTTTGTGATATAACATAAAATACAATCATTGCTGAAGATGAGTTTTAAATTACTTATACAGAAATTGAGATCATTCATCATTACAAATAATTCCATCTGGCAGGGATTCATAGAAACCACTTCACACCAGGCTTTTTGATGAGTCTGCTATTCCTAGCTGTGTCATATCCTTTTATCTTAACTGGAAACCTCAGGAGGTAAACTGTGTTCATAATTGAAAACATAATTGAAAACAAAATATCACACAATGTCATTTGGAAGGCCAAAGTTATGATTTGCACATTTCTTGTATTGAAATTAAATTCACTGCATGCTGAAAAGATGTGTCACAGTTAGCAGTGATTTTAATGAGCTTTGTACAAATGTAAGTGTGTAAAAGGGAGGGGAAGAAATTAGTTGTCACCAAATTTTTTAATGTAAATCCTTGGTTTATTTACAAATGTAGATTTAAAAACAGTTGGATATTTTTCCAGAGTGTTTATTTGTAAATTTTTATGAAAATCAACTAATATTTTGTAACTTTTTCAGTTAAAAAATCTAAGCTTCTTGAGGGCAGAAATTACATTGAATATTATCTTTATATTGTCAGCTATTAGAATAGTGTATTGTAAATACACTAGGAGCTTAACAAGTAGGAGCTTAATAAAATATTTATTGATTTGAGTTGAATTGACATCAATTTTTCCCAATGATTTCTCAGGAGATACAGCATTCATTCTTAGTGCTTGATAAGAATAATAGTAGCTATTACTACATATTGATTTATGGATGCAGAAGCTCACACAGTAATTTATAAAAAAGAGAACAAATATTCCTTCTTTCATCCATTTAAAAGCCATTCATTTGGAGCCTAATTCATGGAAATCATTGTAGTAGGGGATAGAGGAAATATAATATTACATAAATTGGGCAATACATGACCCAGTCATTATAAGGCTTCCAATAAAGTAGAAGGCAATATAAAGATGCAGTATTGCACAAAGAAAGGTACATAAATATACCATATTCTGTAATAGCAATAATGCATAAGGGCCTGTAAGTTACATAAGTGCTGTTTAAAATCCAAGGAAAATTATATCTTTCCCAGTTGGGGGATTCAATTATTCTGAAGCAGACAGGGAATTAATAGAGGCTTTCCAGATAAAAGGCTCAATGAATATAGGGCAGGGGAACAGTAAAGAATACTTAATTTACTAATAAGGAGGGCATATTAGTAGAGATATTCAAAAAGGAAAAAAGACAAAAAGTATATAACACAAGGTCTTATTAATTTAATTGTGAAATAAAATTAACTTCTTGAACAGAAGGTATTCTATTTGAATTTTTGGCAATTTACTTTCCTCTTTGAAATTTAAGAGAGCACTATTTAAGTGCCCACTCTGGTGGAGAGGGAAGAAGATGTTTTTGTATCTCATGCATTTTTCTTTCCTATAAACACAGGCCTGGAAGAAGAGGAAGAATAATGCAATTACCCCATCATTTTATGTAATCTTTATAATGGCTGCAGGAAGACAAGAAACTCTATAATTGGATTACAGAGCTAGCCATTGCTAATTACCATCATTACTCCTGACCAATAATTGTTGCCTGGCTATGTCCTTATCCTTTGTACTGAATCTACAGGAGCCATGTCTGATTTGCAACTACTAAAAGGATAGTATAATAACACCTTACTCAAAAGTGGGGCTATATACATTTTTCATAAAGCCTTTTAGAATTGTCTTAGATCATTGTATTGTTGAGAAGAGTTAAGTCAATCATAGTTGATTATTGAACAGTGTTGCTGTTACTGCATACAATGTTCTCCTGGTTCTGATCCCTTCACTCAGCATCAGTTCATGTAAGCCTTTTGAGGTTGGTTTTTTTTTTCTGAAAATATGCCTACTCATCATTTCTTATAGCAAAATTGTATTCCATTGCATTCATTTATCACATCTAGTTCAGCCATTCCTTATTGGATGGCCATCCTCTCAATTTCCAATTCTTTACCATCACAAAAAGATCTGCTACAAATATTTTTGTATATGTAAGTACTTTCCCTTTTTGTGTGATATCTTTGGAATACAGACCTATTGGTGGTATTGCTGGATTGAATGGCAAGCACAGTTTGATTGCCCTAAGGTCGTAATTTCAAATTGATCTCCAGAACGGTTAGATCAGTTCACAATTGCACCAACATTTATCATTTTTCTTTTCTATCATATTACCCAATGTTACAGGTGTGAGGTAGGATCTCAGTTGTTTTAATTTGCATTTCTCTAATCGATAGTGATTTAGAGTGTTTTTTCATATGACTATAGATAGCTTTGATTTCCTCATCTGAAAACTTCCTGTTTATATTCTTTGATTATTTGTCAACTGGAGAATGATTTGTATTCTTTCAAAGTTGACCCAGTTCTCCATATATTTGGGAAATGAGGCTTCTATCAGAAATATTTGCTATAAAAATTGTTTCTTCATTTTATGCTTTACTTCTAATCTTGGTTGCGTTAGTTTTGTTTGTGCAAAAACTATTTAAATTTAACATAATCAAAATTATCCATTTTATATTTCATAATACTCTCTGTCTCTTGTTTGGTCATAAATTCTTCCCTTCTCCATAGGTCTGACAGCTGAATTATTTCTTGCTTTGCTAGTTTTCTTATGATATCACCATTTATGTCTAAATCATGTACCATTTTGACCTTATCTTGGTATATGGTGTGAGATGTTGGTTTATGCCCAGTTTCTGCCATACTATTTTCCAGTTTTCCCAGGAGGACAGTTATTATCCCAGAAGCTAGAATCTTTGGGTCTATCAAATAGATTACTATAGGCATTTATTTCTGTATCTTCTATACCTAATCCATTGCACTGTTCCACCACTGTATTTCTTAGCCAGCATCAAATAGGTTTGATACTTACTGCTTTATAATCTAGTTTTAGATCTGCTATGGCTACGGCACCTTTGTTTGTATTTTTTTCACTAATTCCCTTGATATTCTTGAACTTTTGCTCTTCCAGATGATTTTTTAAAAATCTTTTGAGATAATCATATGATTTCTGTTGTTTTTTTTTTAATTTTTTAACATTTTTATTTAAAGTTTTGAATTACAAATTCTATCCCTTCCTCCCTACTGTCTCCACTCCCAGAAATGGCAAGCAACCAGATATAGGATAAACATATGTAAAACATATCCATATTAGACATTTTGCACCAGAAGACTTGAACAAAAGAAAAATTAAACGTGAAAAACAATATACTTTAATTTGTATTCAAACAATATCAGTTCTTTCTCTAGAAAGAGATAGTATACTTGATCAGTCCTTTAAGATTGTCTTGGATCACTATATTGCTGAGAATATATAGGTCATTCACACTTTTTCATCAAGCAATATTGCTGTGACTGTGTACAACATTCTCTTGGCTCTAGTCACTTCACTATGCATCAGTTCAGGTAAGTCTTTCCAGGTTTTTCTGAAATCATCCTTCTTGTCATTTCAGATGGCACAATAATATTTCTTTACAATCATATACCACAGCTTTTTTTAGCCATTACCCAATTGATGGACATCCCATTGATTTCCAACTCTTAGCCACCAAAAAAAAAAGAGATGCTATAAATATTTTTGTACTGTACAAACATTTTATACAAAATCCATTTTTTTTTGTCTTTGGGATATAGACCTAGATATAGACCTAGACATTCCATTGCTGAATTAAAGGGTATACACAGTTTTATACTCCTTTGGGCATAATTCCAAATTGCTTTTTTGTCTTATTAGGCAATCTTATAGATGTGTGGTGGTACCTCAAATGTGTTTTATTTTGCATTTCTCTAATCAAGAGTGATTTAGAGTATTTCTTCATATGTCTATAAATAGTTTTGATTTCTTTGTCTGAAAAACTGCCTGTTCATGTGCTTTGACCATTTATCAATTGGGTAATAATTTGTATATTTATAAATTTGATTCAGTTCTATATATATTTGAGAAATGAAGCTTTTATCAGAAGCAAAGATTGTAAAAATTCTTTCCTAGTTATCAGCTTACCTTATAATTTTGGTTGCATGGTTTTGCTTATGCAAATCTTTTTAATTTTATGTAACCAAAAGTATCTTTTGATTTTGTTTCACTGATTCTTGATGTCTCATAAAGTCATTAGCTTCCACTTGTCCAATTCTAATTTTTAAGGTATTATTTTCTTCAGTGAGCTTTTGAATCTCCTTTTCCATTTGGCCAATTTTACTTTTTAAGGAATTATTTTCTTTTTCCAAGCTGTTGATTCATTTCTTTTCATGATTCTTTTCCATCACTCACACTTCTTTTCCCAATTTTTCTTCTACTTCTCTTGTTTTATTTTTAAAATCCTTTTTAAGCTCTTAGAAGAGGACTTTTTGGCTTGAAACCAATTCATATTACTCTCTGAGTCTTTGCATGTAGGCATTTTGATATTATTGTCCTCTTTTGAGTTTGTGGTTTTTTTAATTAATAAATTTATTTATTTTTAGTTTTCAACATTTACTTCCACATTTTGAGTTCCAAATTTTCATCCCATCTCGCCCCTCTCCCATCCCAAGATGGCATGCATTCTGAAGACCCTTTTCCCTAGTCTGCTTTCCCTTCTGTCTCTCCCCCCCTTCTATTATCCCCTTCCCTTTCTATTTTCCTGTAGCTCAGCATAGATTTCTGTACCCCATTTCCTGTATTTCTTATTTCCCGGTTGCATATGAAAACATTTTTTTAAACATGTGATTTAAAACTTTGAGTTCCAAATTTTCTCCCTTCCTCCCTCCCCACCCACCCTCATTGAAAAGGCAAGCAACTCAATATACTTTATACATGTGTAGTTGTGACAAACACTTCCATAATAGATGTACTGTGAAAAACTAACTCTATTTCCCTTAATTCTATCCTGCTCTCCCCCATTTATTCTATTCTTTCTTTTGACCCTGTTGCTCCTCAGAAGTATTTGCTTATGATTACCCCCTTTCCCAATCTTCCCTCCTCTCTACCATCCACCTTGTCCCCTTTCCCCCCTATTTTTCTGTAGGGTAAGATAGATTTCCATAGCCAATTGAGTGTGTATGTTTTTCCCTCCTTAAGTCAAATCCTATGAGAAAAAGATTCACTCATTCCCTCTCACCTTCCCCCATTTCCCCTCCACTGTAAGAGCCTTTTCTTTTCTGTTTTTGTGTGAGATAATTTACCCTGTTCTACCTCTCCCTTTCTCCTTCTCCTAGTATATTCCTCTCCCACTCCTTAATTTTATTCTCCAGATATGGCCCCTTCATCTTCAACTCATCTTGAGCCCTCTCTCTCTCTCTCTCTCTCTCTCTCTCTCTCTCTCTCTTCATATATATATATATACATATACATACATAAAAATAATTTTTCCCTCCAACTACCCTAATACTGACAAAGGTCTCATGAGTTACAAATATCATCTTTCCATGCAGGAATGTAAACAGTTCAACCTTATTAAGTCTCTTATGATTTCTCTTTCCTGTTTACCTCTTCATATTCCACTTGAGTCTTGTATTTGAAAGTCAAATTTTCTATTCAGCTCTGGTGTTTTCATCAAGAATGCTTGAAAGTCCTCTATTTCACTGAATGACCATTTTTACCCCTGAAGGATTATAATCAGTTTTGCTGGGTAGGTGATTCTTGATTGTAATCCTCTCTCTTTCACCCTCCAGAATATTATATTCCATGCCCTGTCGTCCCTTAATGTTGAAGCTGCTAAATACTGAGTTATCCTGATTGTGTTTCCTCAATATTTAAATTATTTCTTTTTGGCTCCTTGCAATATTTTCTCCTTGACCCTAAAACTCTGGAATTTGGCCACGATATTTGTAGGAGTTTTCCTTTGGGGATCTCTTTCAGGAGATCGGTGGATTCTTTTAATTTCTATTTTGCCCTCTGGTTCTAAAACATCAGGACAGTTTTCCTTGATCATTTCTTGAAAGATAATGTCTAGGCTCTTTTTTTGATCATGGTTGTCAGATAGTCCAATAATTTTTAAATTCTCTTTCCTGGATCTATTTTCCAGGTCAGTTGTTTTTCCAGTGAGATATTTCACATTGTTTTCTAATTTGTCATTCTTTTGGATTTGTTTTACAGTGTCCTGATTTCTCATAAAGTCACTTGCTTCCAATTGCTCCATTCTAGTTTTTAAGGAAGTATTTTCTTCAGTAATCTTTTGGACTTCCTTTTCCATTTGGCCAATTTTGCCTTTTAAGGCATTCTTCCCCTCATTGCCTTTTTGGACCTCTTTTGCCATTTTGGTTAGGCTATTTTTTACGGTGTTACTTTCTTCAGTATTTTTGGGTCTCCTTTAGCAAGCTATTGAGTTGTTTTTCATGATTTTCTTGCATCCCTCTCATTTCTCTTCCCAGTTTTTTCTTTACTTCTCTTACTTGCTTCTCAAAATCCCTTTTCAGCTCTTCCAAGGCCTGGGACCAATTCATATTTTCCTTGGAGGCTTTGGATGTAAGAGCTTTGACTTTGTTGTCTCCTTCTAGTTGTATGTTTTGATCTTCTTTGTCACCAAAGTAAGATAATATAGTCTGACTATTTTTGCACTGCTTACTCACATCCTGACCAATTACTTAAGCTTTAAATATTTTGGTAAGGTAAGAATCTGCTTCCAATGTGGAGAATGTACTGTCCCAAGCTTTGGGGGTTTGTACAGCTGTTTTCAGAGATGCTTCTAGGGACCTGTAAATTTTCAGTTCTTCCAAGGTGGTATGATAAGGGGCAAGGTGTTTCCTCTCCACCACCACAACAAGTTCCACCATATCAGAACTCCTCCTTGCCCCAGGACAGCCCCTCAGAACTGTGACCCAGATCCAAGCATGGACAAAGCAAGAGATTCCCTCCTCAGAACTGGCAAAGAGAGCCCTGCAATCCCCCTATGATCAGCCACTTAATTTCCCCTCAGTCTGTGGGCCAGAAGCTCAGGAGGCAGCCGCTGCCCCAGAGGCCACACTCGAGACTTGTGGCTGCAACCTAGCTCTTTCTCTCACTGCAGTCACAGACTTTTCCCACTGACCTTCTAAGTTTTCTTTGGTGTTCATGGGTTGAGAAGTCTGGAAATCACCACAGCTGCCTATGATTCAGCCGGGGTTGCTGCGGCTTGAGAGTTCATGCCACACTGCGCTCCTCTCCCAGCCTGGTGCAATATACCTTTCAGATCAAACATCCAGGTTGTCTTGGGCTGGAAATTTGTTTCACTCTGTCTTTTTGTGGGTTCTGCTGCTTTAGAAATTGTTTAGAGACATTTTTTACAGGTATTTGGAGGGATTTGGGGGAGAGCTCAAGCAAGTCACTGCTTTCACTGCACTATCTTGGCTCCACCCCTTGAAGTTGTGTTTTGATTTTCCCTGTCCTCATAGTAGGTTTTTGTAGTCATGTCTCTTTTTGGTTTTTGCTCATTTTCCAGCTTATTTTATGACTTTGAAAGTTGAGCTCTGCTTATGGATTACAGGGGGCACTGTCCCAAGCTTCTTACACTGGAGGCCAGTTGTGCCTGTTTTGCATGTGGTTCCAGGGCCTGCAGTTTGCCTGCTGCTCTGGGGTTGGAGGCCTCATAAGTGGCCTGCTGTGCCTCTGGACTGCTGAGTCATGACCATGAGGCCTTGGTTGGTGAACTGTGCTGTCCTTTATTGGCTTGCCTGGACACCACCTGTGTTGGGCTATGCTTCCCTTTTATTCAGTTGAGGCAGACCTTCCCTGTAGTTCTTCTACGTTATCTTGGGTTGAACAATTGTTTTACTCCATGTTTTTGTGGGTTTTGTTGCTCCAAGAGTTGTTTAGAAGTTTGATTTACTGTTGTTTCAAGGAAACTATGGAGAGCTCAGGTAACTTCCCAGTTGCTTTTGCTTTTGCTTTCGCTTTCACTTTGATTTGCTTTTGCTTTGCTTTGCTTTTGCTTTGCTTCGCTTTTGCTTTTGTTTTGCTTTGCTTCACTTTTGCTTTGCTTTGCTTTGCTTGTTTGTTTGTTTTTTGGCATCTTACCTGCTTCCCAAGGTGATTCAAACTGGCTCCAACACAACTCTGTGACAGTCTTTTTTCCAGTGTGACAGCACTTCAACTAATTGAAAGGAACTATCATGCTAGGTCTAAGTATTCTTTCTCCATGTTAAATATCCCCAATTCTGTCTCCTGATCCTCTATCATGTGAACTGAACTCAGTGTCCTTAATCATATATGTTAGTCTAATCTTGACCATCTTCAACTTATAAATGTCATTTATAAACTCAGCTATTGATAACCATTCACAGTATTTACCTCTTTATTCCTAGAATCTATGCCTCACTTAATGAAACTTCATAAAAACCCTGGATAACCCATGCTAGTCTCAATTCTGGTCCTGATCTTCCTTCCAATTCTGGGAATCTGATTACAATTATAGAGTAATTTGCTCAGGGTTTCCACAATGAATTAGTAGTAAAACTAAAAAATATGACTTTCACAAAGCCAACTAAGGAAATAATCAGAATGCCAATTGACTAGGTAAAATTTATAACCAGTCATATACATCCTGGTGGCACAGTGGATAAAATGCCAGGCTTGGAGTTGGGAAGAACTGGATTCAAATCTGACCTCAGACACTTACTAGCTGGGTCACCCTTGGTAAAGTACTTAACCCTGTTTGCCTCAGTTTGTTCTTCTGAAAAATGAGGTGGATATTGAAATGGCAAATACTCCATTATCTTTGCCAAGAAAACCAAAAATGGGGTCACAAAAGTTAGATACATCTGAACAATTGACTGTACCCCAAAAGTGTAAGTTTCCCCATAGGGCACCAAAAAAACTGTAGTCTTCTGCAATAATTTAATTCTGAATAAAAACACAAATCTTGACATCCATGCTTCCATGATATCTCTTTAATTTTAGGGAAAAATTTGGAAGTTTTTATGGACTATAGAATAATAGGAAAACCTAAGTATTGGGGCTCATGCATTACAAAATAATTGAGGAGATATGACATAAAATTCAATTAAATAATTAAACCTACAATAATTTTGGCTTATTGTGAGTTTGTCATCAGAATAATAAAAAAACATATTTTGATTCATCAATGGCAAAATATTTCCTAATTCCTGCATCATAAATATTTGCTTATTTCTATGACTAATATGTACTCTTCTTTTGTTATAGAAGTCTCATTTTACAAAATTACTTCTTCTCCTTGTTGCATTCATTCCATTTTTCTTTGTTGTGTTTCTCTCAAATACTGAGGCCTCCCTCTTGGCAGTATTTGTTTCCCTTAGCAAGGGGTGACATAATTGACAGTCTCCTTCAGCAGAGTCTTCTTTCCAAAATATCCAATGGGTCAAATGTATTTCCTACATGATATTTTTTTCAAAAGAAAATCTGGAAGGAAAAGAAAAGCCTTATGGAACCTCTCATCTACCTGGTAAATGATCTTTCCTTACTTCCATTAGTTTTGGGACTCCCCAGTGCACCATATTTTCTTGCCCATGGTTCACTGATTTGGATTCCTTTGTGTTACAGTAGTCAGCTGAGAACTACTTTATGTTGAGTCATTTTTTCACCATGGAATCAAATTAAAACAGCTGATAGTACAGTTAAAAGTAGGGATCATGTGAAAGAAAACCCAAATAATTTATGTTGCAATGGCAAATTCCATACTCCCTATTTTGAATCACTTTGCCATCATAAAAAAGCAAAGAAGTGTATGTCTAGGCTTAGTGCCTAGACTTAGTCTTGTAGTTGTAAAGAACTGCATTCAAGTATGATATCTGACACATATTGTCCACACAACTCTGGAGAAGTAATGCAACATCTCTGTTCTATAGGCAACTCTTAGATTTTAAGTTGCAAGCCAGGCACTGCTTTAAATTGGTGAAGGGAATATCCTCTCAGGGAATTCCTTATATTCATGAAATCATGGGTCTGATCCAAAACCAAAAGTGCATGTCTTATGGAATTTGGATGCATCTTCAACATGAGTTTAGTTGAATGTGTTATTATCCCTTCCTAAGATGGTCTTTGTCAATTCCTAGTGGGCCAAAGAGTGATTCATCATATCTGATCCAAGCACTTTCTATCATAACAATTCCATGTGTGTTTGCTGTGATAAAAAATTTATACACATCATTTCTATTTGTGATTCTATAAAAGAATAATAGATTTCTTCTTTTGAGCAGTCCTTAAATATCACAAAACAATCTCACAACTTTTTGGAATAAACTTTATCTGTTCCTTTACTGAGGGAAATCTGGGCTTGAATTTATATCTTTATTCCCATTAAACATAGCTTATTTCATTTTATCAATGCAAATAAACGGTCAATTTTTTTCCACTAACCAAGCAAATGGGCAATAATACAGATAATTTAGGCCAAAATAATGATTCTTCTATTACCTAGATATTTCCAACAGAATAGGTATTTGTCTCAAGCAGCATAGATCAGTGCTTTTATTCTTCACAATTTTCTGGGACAAACCTGCTTTTAATCACATATTTAACTAGAAACTTGACACTCTCTGGCATAGGATTCCACACAGTAGGCTATGTGAGCACCTTGTGATATAAAACAAATCAAATAGTTACCACAGTTACTGTATACTAAATTCAATAAAGGAAATATTACCTCAGGTTCATTTAGCAGGTTCTTCCTCTCCACCTGTTATCATCTTCACTGTAATTGTCTTCAATTAGCATGTGGAAGATAATCAGCAGTCTCAGTAGTGCTTTAAAAAGCCTGCACTGCTTAATTAACTCCTAACCAGATGAGACACATCACATGGCTAGTAGTGAAAATTCAAAATTTCTATTTCCCAAACCTTTTTTAAATTATGCTTTATTTTTTTAAAGCACATTAATCCATTCAAATGAAAATTTACTTTTTATGCTGTTGTTTTACTTGCCTTTGTTAAATCAAATAACATTGGGAAAAAATACAAGATATTTAATTTGCAGGTCAGATGACCCCAGCCACCAGTCTACATTATTATGTTTCCCTTGTATCATGGTTATGAATAGGTCTTCATGACACCTCCTTTCCAAACTCCACATTTGGAATATAAGTTGCTAAAGAGCAAGGGCTGTGTCATTTCATCTTTGCTAACTCAAGACCTAGTAGAATACTTTGCACATAGTAAATATTTAATTTTTATGAAATTGATTTAAAATTGAATTCAGTCTCAAATGGTCTTGTCTCTTACAGTGGGATAAAAACACATACCCCAAAATGATGAATAAGAGGGCTGGTTAAATGCAGAGAACACCTTTATGCTTTATTGCTATGCAAGACAATGGGGAAAGAAAAATCAATCAAATATGGAGAATTTTCAAAAGAAAATCCATATTTATCCTTAATGGGCTATAAATATGGAATATCAAGGGTCCTTAGCAATCCTATAATCTATTTTTTTCCTAATCTAATGAGAAAACTGAGGCCCAGAGAGGAAAAAAAAGTGTGTTGTTCATGACCATCTCCAAAAGTCTCATGACGGAAAATGCTATCCACATCCAGAAAAAGAACTATGGAGCTGGAATGCAGATCAAAACATATTATTTGCTATTTTTTTCTTTTCTTTTGTTTTGTTTCTTCTTTCTTGTCATTCCTCCTACTGGTGCTAGTTCCTCTTTCCAACATGATTAATATGAAAATATGTTTAATAGGAATGTATTGGATTGCATGCCATCTCGGGGAGGGAGGTGGAGAAAATTTTAAACTGAGAATCTTATGGAAGTGGCTGTTGAAAAGTAAAAATAAATTAATTAATAAAAAAGCATCGCTGATTATGCTGTACCTTAGAATATTTGGTTTCTAAGAGTATCATTTAGCTCAATAATACTTTATATTTTATTTTTCATTGAATTTCTCCCTAAGGCAAACAGCAGGCAAGTTGAAAAGTATTTGCAACTAAATTGAGTTCCACTGTGGAATATCTCAAGAGTGACCAGGAATCTCTAAGGTGTTGATTATATGCCCAACTAATTGGCTGAAAGGGAAACTGTCTCTACCGAAGACTTTTTTTTGATGAGTTGACAAATACATGTTCTGCCTATTCTTTGAAATGTCTCTTTAAAAGTTTTTTTCCTTTTTTCCTTTTATTTTTAGTCTGCCTAGAAGGGAAGTGAAGGAGATGCACCATTCCTTCATGGAAAATCACAATTCTCCTTCTAACCTTTTCCTCAACTGCATGGGTAATGGCAAATTAGAATTGGGACTCTTTTCCTTTTACATTCTACCTTTCCAGAAACCTCAAATTATTGGTGGGAAATTGTAAAAAGTACAGCAAGAGGAGATAGACAGCCTTCTTGGAAATACCACCAATAATGTTATGCCTTCTCTTTCAATAGATGTTGGGTCCCCTAGGCTTTGACTACAGTATCATAAATTCAGCATGTGACAGAGGCAGAACTCACTGGCTCCTAGGGAATCTCTCTTAACTATATCTCACTGTCTTTCTAATAATAATGATAATGATTGCCATTTCATCTCCTTCCTCCCTCTCTTCAAACCATCAGAATAGAATGGATCCACAACCTCTGTTTTTCCCCTTATTTAACTCATTCAATACATTTAGAAGACATTAAGGCCTTGAAGGGGCATTTAATTCTTCCCTTATCAGAATGTTAACATGATTTCACCAACAGTTCCATGTTGTTTAGTCATTTCAATCATGTCCAACTCTTCATGATCCCATTCAGTAATTTCTTGGTAAAGATATTGGAGTAGTTTGCCATTTCATTCACCAACACATTTTATAAATGAGGAACTGCATTAAATTGATGAATATCAAACAGCTAGTAAATGTCTGAGGTCAGATTTGAACTCAGGTCTTCCTGACTCTAGGCCCAACACTCTATCTGCTCTGCCACCTGTTGATGTAATAAATTTACCTTTTGAGGGCTCCCTGGACACTTGTGTTTGTATTTGAAAGTTTCCACTCAGATCTGAGTATTTTGGGGGCAGACACTCATGAAAATTCTCTATTCCATTAAATTTCTATCTCCCCTACCCCATGCCTGACTTTACAGAATTATATTCAACTTTCTAGTTAAAGTTATTTTTGTTCACAAATCTATCTCTTTCACCATTTCAAATATTGTCTTCTGAGAATTCCTCTCAATTGTAGTAGAAACTTTACAGTATATTAGCATGTTTGTCTTTCCATAATCCCTTCAGCGTTTATTACTTTCATATATTATTATCTTTGTCAATTTGATTGGAGTGAGGTGAAATACCAGAGTTGATTTAATTATCATAGTTCTTATTATTGGTGAGTTGGGGGGATATTTCATACAGTTATTACTTATCTCATGTCTGTTTTTTTTGAGAATTATGATTATATCTAGGCCTTATTTTGATAAAACAACAACTTCTTAATAAAGGATTTTAAAAAATAATAACTTTTCCCTCTACTCATAGCTATGAGAATAACCTCATATGATTGTCTTCTATTTTTTTAATGGTATATAATTTAACATTTAGATCCCATGACTATTTTCAGCTTTTAAGGTATAATGTATTAAAGACTGAATCTAAACCTAATTATAATTCCCTTTTGGGTGGGGGTCATAGAGTATTGATAAGGTTTATAGAAAATAACTAATATTGGAGGCTAGAGTTCCACTTGCAGGAGCCAAGATGTCCACTTGCAGGAGCCAAGATGTTGGAATAAGAAGTAAGTCGCTCTCACCCTCTCTTATTGACCTCTGAAAGCCTAGAAAGTATAACCCCAGGGAAAAAAACTCTGGAACAGCTGAACCAGCAGAAAGACAGGGTGCAACAGTCTTGTAGCCCAGAAAGCTTGGTGGATTAATGGGAAAGACCCTTCTTGCTCTAGGGGAAGGGGAGCAGTACGGAGCATGAGGCATCCCAGCAAGCTAAATGAAAGTCCCGCTTCAGCATACCAGGAGAAGATCCTGAATCCCAAGGTGGTGAAGCAGACAAGCACCAACACCAGGACCCCCAGGTGCCTCAGTACGTGCAGAAAAACTGGTGGAAATCAGCTCAGAAAACCGCCATGTACCACTACATACTCTGGCAGCCAGGTTTCCCAGTGTCTCAGCAAAACTCTGGGAAGCACAACAGCAAGAGGCAAAATTCCAGGTTGAGAGACATCATGTAGCAATGAAACATACCTGTGCAAGGCCTGGGTGATCATGAGGCAAAGAAAGGAGAGCAAGGTCTGAGTGAGCAGGTATTCTCCATGGGCCATATTCCCCACTCCTACCCCTAGAGCTCTAGTGTTGCTGATTTCAACCCAACACCAGACAGAGTGCCAGAGCCCTACAGCCTCCAACTGCC
This sequence comes from Vombatus ursinus, assembly GCF_900497805.2. Classification (NCBI taxonomy): domain Eukaryota; kingdom Metazoa; phylum Chordata; class Mammalia; order Diprotodontia; family Vombatidae; genus Vombatus; species Vombatus ursinus. The sequence continues at coordinate 10,210,504 of NW_020954552.1, read as the reverse complement.
AGCATCTGAAGCCCCAACACACAAATCCAGTGACCAGGCCCAGGTTCCCAGCACAAGAAGCTTGGGTCAATGCCCCCTGCTGTCCAGTAGGAGAGCTCAATTTTTTTTTTAAAGTCAGGAAATAAGCAAACACCAAGAACAAAAAGAAATGTACAAGGACTATAGATTCTTATTATGGAGACAGGGAAGATCAAGGCATAAATTCTGAAGAGAAAACATTGTTAATATACCCACATCTGAAACCTGAAAAGGGAATATGAACTGATCTCAAGCCCAAAAAACCTCCTTGGAAGAGCTCAACAAAGATTTCAAAAGTCAAATATGAAAGGTAGATGAAAAACTGAGAAAGGAAACAAGAGGTAGGCAAGAGAGAGTCAATAACTTAGGAAAGAAAGGACAACAATTAACTGTAGAAAACAAGTCCTTAAAAATACAATTGGGGGGCAGCTATGTGGCACAATGGATAGAGCACCAGCCATGGAGTCAGGAGGACCTGAGTTCAAATCCAGCCTCAGGCAAAACACTTGACACTTTAGCTGTGTGACCCTGGGTAAGTCACTTAACCCCAATTACCTCACCAAAAATCAAAACAAAACAAAACAAAACAAAATACAATTGGCCAAATGGGGAAAAAAAGCCCACTGGGAAAAAAAAGTCCCTAAAAATACAATTGATTAACTGGAAAAAAAAAAGAACACTGAAGAAAATAACTCCTTAGAAAGCAAAATTGTCCAAATGGAAAAGGAAACACAAAATGTAATAGAAGAAAACAATGTGTTAAAAATTATAATAATTCAAATGAAAGCTAATTACCCTATGAGAGAGAGAGATAGTCAGTCAAACAGAAACAAAAGAATGAAAAAAAAATAGATGAAACCATGAAATACCTTATTGGTAAAACAACTGACCTGGAAAATAGATCCAGAAGGGACAATTTAAAAATACCATGAGTAAAAAAGAAATGTACGATAGATACATATTATGAGAAGAGTGAAGATCAAGACAGAAATTCTGAAGAGGACAACATTGTCATCAAACCTACATCTGCAATATCAAAAGGGAATATGAACTGGTCTGAAGCCCAAAAAGCCTTCTTAGAAGAGCTCAAGAAGGATTTTAAAAGTTCAATGAGAGACACAGAGGAGTCCTTAAAAAGTACAATTGGCCATTGGAAAAAAAGTACACTGAAGAAAGCTAGTCCCTAAAAAACACAATTGGCCAGCTGGAAAAAAAGTACCCTGAAGAAAAACAATCCCTTAAAAATACAATTGACCAACTGGTGAAGAAAGTACAAAATCTAACAGAAGAAAATAATGTTAAAAATTAGAATTGAACAAATGGAAACTAATGACTCTATGAGAGAGCAAGAATCAGTTAAACAGAAACCAAAAAAAAAAAATGAAAAACTGGATGAAAATTTAAAATACCTCATGGGTAAAACATTTGACTTGGAAAATCAATCCAGGAGAGACAATTTAAGAAGTATAGGCCTACCTGAAAATCATGATGAAAAAAGGAGCCTGGACAATATCCTTCAGGAAATCACAAAGGAAAACTGATCTGAAGTCCTAGAACCAGAAGGCAAAATAACTATAGAAAGAATTCACCACTCCCCACCTGAAAGAGATCCCAAATTGAAAACCCCAAGGAATATAATAGCTAAATTCCAAAATTACCAGATTAAAGAGAAATTACTGCAAGCAGCCAGAAAGAAATAATTTAAATATCATGGATCCAAAGTCAAGATCACACAAGAACTTGCAGCCTGCACATTAAAAGACCATAGGACGTGGAACATGATATTCTGTAAGGCAAAGGAACTTGGAATGCAGCCAAGGATTAACTACCCAGCAAAAATGAGCATGATTTTTCAGGGAAGGAGATGGATATTCAACAAAATAGGGGACTTCCAAACTTTCCTGATGAAAAGGCCAAAACTCAACAAAAAATTTGATCTTCAAGTACAAGATTCAAGAGAGACATAAAAAGGTAAATGGGACAGAAAGACACAATATGTTGTTAATAAGGGCAAAATGTTTACATCCCTACAAGGGAAGATGACACTTCCAATTCTTGAGAATTGTATTGTTATTACACCATGTTAAAGGAGTATACATAAAGGGGGTGGATATAAGGTGACTTTGATGTAATGATAAAAAAATTAATCAAGTGGGTTAAATGGATCCAAGTAAGTGGATTAGTCTAAGCTAATCAAATGTCCTGAGAAAGGAGGAGGCAGACAAGGGTAAATTACACTACAGGAAAAGAAACAAAAACCTATTAGAGAAGAGGAAAAGAAGGGAGGGGAATGAGCATTGTTTGAACCTTGCTCTCATCAGATTTGGCTCAAGAAGGGAATAACATAATCAGTTAGGTATAGAAATCTAACTTGCACTATAGGCAGTAGAAGGGAAAAGGGGAAAGAAAAGGGAAGGGGGATAGAAGAGAGGGAAGAAGCAGTAAGGGTAAAGGGGAAGAAAAGGGAAAAGGGTAACAGAAGGGAGTTGGAACTGAAGGAGGCTGTGGTCAAAAGCAAAACACTAGTGGGGGGGAGGAGAAAGGAAAAAGAAAAACATAAACAGGGGGCAAAAGGATGGAGAAAAAGACACAGATAGTAATCATAACTGTGAATGTGAATGGTATGAATTTTCCCATAAAACAGAAATGTATAGCAGAGTGGATTAAAAACCATAATCCTACAATATGTTGTTTACAGGAAACACATTTGAAAAAGAGTGACACATACAAGGTAAAGGCAAAAGACTGGAGCAAAATATATTATGCTTCAGCTGATGTAAAAAAAGCAGGGGTAGCAATCCTGATCTCAGACAAAGCAAAAGCAAAAATAGATCTTGTCAAAAGAGATAAGGAAGGAAACTACATCCTGCTAAAGGGCACCACAAACAATGAAGTAATATCATTACTAAACATATATGCATCAAATGGTATAGCATCCAAATTCTTAGAGGAGAAGTTCAGGAACTTACAGGAAGAAATAGACAGCAAAACTATACTAGTGGGGGACCTCAACCTCCCCTTCTCTGAACTAGATAAATCTAACCACAAAATAAACAAGAAAGAAGTTAAGGAGGTGAATAGAACATTAAAAAAGTTAAGTATGATAGACCTATGGAGAAAACTGAATGGGGATAGAAAGGAATATACTTTTTTTCCTCAGTGGTACATGGCACAAAAATTGACCATGTACTAGGGCATAAAAACCTCACAATCCAATGCAAAAAGGCAGAAATATTAAATGCATCCTTTTCAGATCATGATGCAATAAAAATTATATATAATAAAGGGCCATGGAAAGATAGACTAAAAAATAATTTGAAACTAAATAATCTAATCCTAAAAAATGATTGGGTCAAACAACAAATCATAGAAACAATCAATAAATTCATTCAAGGGAATTACAATAATGAGACAACACACTAAAACTTATAGGATGCAGCAAAAGCAGTTCTTAGGGGAAGTTTTATATCTCTAAATGTTTACTTAAAATAGAAAAAGAGGAGATCAATGAATTGGGCATACAACTAAAAAAATTAGAAAAAGAACAATTAAAAATCCTCAATCAAACACCAAATTAGAAATATTGTAAACCAAAGGAAAAATTAATAAAATTGAAATTAAGAAAACTATTGAACTAATAAATAAAACTAAGAGCTGATTTTATGAAAAAAACCAATAAAATAGATAAACCTTTGGTTAATCTAATTAATAAAAAGAAAGAAGAAAACCAAATTACTAGTATCAAGAATGAAAAGGGTGAAGCTACCACCAAGGAAGAGGAAATCAAAACAACAATTAAGAATTATTTTGCCCAACTATATGCCAACAAATTTGACAATCTTAGTGAAATGGATACATATTTACAAAAATATAAATTGCCCAGATTAACAGAAGAGGAAGTAAAATACTTAAATAATCCCATCTCAGAAAAACAAATTGAACAAGCCATTGATGAACTCCCTAGGAAAAAATCTTCAGGGCCAGATGGATTTATATGGGAATTCTATCAAACATTTAAAGAACAATTAATTCCAATACTATATAGACTATTTTGGGAAAATAGGTGAAGAAGGAATCTTACCAAATTCTTTTTATGATACAAATATGGTCAAGACAGAGAAAGAAAATTATAGACCAATTTCTGTAATAAATATTGATGCAAAAATTTTAAACAAAATATTAGCAAATAGATTACAGCAACTTATCACAAGAATAATACACTATGACCAGGTAGGATTTATACCAGAAATGTAGGGTTGTTTCAATATTAGGAAAACTGTTAGCATAATTCGTCATATCAACATCAAAACTAACAGAAACCACATGATCATCTCATTAAATGGAGAAAAAGCTTTTGACAAAATATAACACCCATTCCTATTAAAAACACTAGAAAGCATAGGAATAAATGGAGTCTTCCTTAAAATAATAAATAGCATCTATCTAAAACCTTCAGCAAGCGTAATATGTAATGGGGACAAGCTAAAAGCATTTTCAATAAGATCGGGGGTGAAACAAGGATGTCCATTATCACCACTGTTATTCAACATCGTACTGGAAATGTTAGCTTTAGCAATAAGAGAAGAAAAAGACATTGAAGGTATTAGAATAGGCAAAGAATAAACAAAGCTATCACTCTTTGCAGATGAAATGATGTTTTATACTTAGAGAATCCCAGAGAATTAAGTAAAAAAAACTACTTGAAATAATAAACAACTTTAGCAAAGTTGCAGCCTATAAAATAAACCCATATAGATCATTGGCATTTCTATATATTGCCAACAAAACCCAACAGGAAGAGATAGAAAGAGAAATTCCATTTAAACTTACTGTAGACATTATAAAATATTTAGTCTACCTCCCAAAACAAATCCAGGAACTCTATGAACACAATTACAAAACACTTTGCACATAAATAAAGTCAGATCTAAATAATTGGAAAAACATCAGTTTCTCATGGGTAAGCCAAGCTAATATAATAAAAATGACAATTCTACCTAAGCTAATTTACTTATTAAGTGCCATACCAATCAAACTACCAAAAAAATTATTTTATAGAGTTAGAAAAAATAATAATGAGATTCATTTGGAAGAACAAAAGGTCCAGAATATCCAGAGAACTAATGAAAAGAAATGCAGGGGAGGGTGGCCTAGCCATTCCAGATCTTAAATTGTATTATAAAGCAGCAATCATCAAAACTGCTTGGTACTGGCTAAGAAATAGAGTGGTGGATCAGTGGAATAGGTTAACTATGCAAGATGCAGTAGTCAATGACTATAGTAATCTATTATTTGATGAACCCAAAGACCCCAGCTTCTGGGATAAGAACCCACTCTTTGAAAAAAACTGCTGGGAAAACTGGAAATGAGTATGGCAGAAACTAGGCATAGGCCAAAATCTCACACCATATACCAAAATAAAGTCAAAATGGGTACATGATTTAGATATAAAAGCTGATACTATAAACAAACTGGGAGAGCAAGGAATAGTTTACCTGTCAGATATATGGAGAACAGAATAATTCATGACTAAACAGGAGATAGAGAACATTATGAAAAGGAAAATACATAATTTTGATCACATTAAATTAAAAAGTTTTTGCACAACCAAAGGCAATGCAACTAAGATTAGAAGGAAGGTAGAAAATTGGGAAAGAATTTTTACAACCAGTCTCTCTGATAAGGGCCACATTTCTAAAATACATGGAGAATTAAGTGAAATTTATAAGAAGACAAACCATTCCCCAATTGTTAAATGGTCAAAGGATATGAACAGACAGTTCTCAGATGAAGAAATTAAAGCCATCCATAATCATATGAAAAAATGCTCTAAATCACTGTTGATGAGAGAAATGAAAATCAAAACAACTCTGAGGTACCACATCACACCTATCAGAATGGCCAACATGACAAAACAAGAAAATGATAAATGTTGGAGAAGATGTGGGAAAATTGGAACACCAATGCATTGTTGGTGGAGTTGTGAAATGATCCAACCATTTTGGAGAGCAATTTGGAACTATGCCCAAAGGGCTATAAAAATGTGCAAACCCTTTGACCCAGCAATAGCACTTCTAGGGCTATATCCAAAAGAGATCACACAAACAAGAAAAGGACCTACATGTACAAAAATGTTCATAGCAGTTCTTTTTGTGGTGGCAAAGAATTGGAAATTGAGAGGATATCCATCAATCGGGGAATGGCTGAGCAAGTTGTGGTATATGAATGTGATGGAATACTATTGTGCTATAAGAAATGATGAACAGGCTTACTTCTGAAAAACCTGGAAAGACTTGTATGTTCTCAGGCTTAGTGAAGTGAGCAGAACCAAGAGAATGTTATACACAATAACAGCCACGTTGTTTGATGACTAATATTGATACACTTAACCTTTTCTGGCAATACAAGGATCTAAGACATCTCCAGAGGCCTTGTGATGGAAAATGCTATCCTCATCCAAAGAAAGAACTGTGGAAGTAAAATTGCTGTTTTTTTTCCTTTTTTGTTGAGTTTTGTTTCTTCTTTCTGATGGTTCCTCCTATTGGTTTTAATTTTTACTTACAACATCACTAATGTGAAAATATGTTTAATATGAACATAAATGTTTAGCCTATATCAGATTGTGCACCATCGTGGGGAGGGTGGTGGGGAGGATGGGGGAGAAAAATTTTAATCTCAAAAGCATATGGAAGTGATTATTGATAAATCAAAATAAATTAATAAAAAATAATAATAAAGATTAAAAAAACAAGCATCAATTGCCCAGAGAAAATGAGCATAATCTTTCTGGTGAGGAGATGGACATTCTACAAAATAGGGGAATTCTATACCTTATTGATGAAAAGACCAGAGCTCAACAGAAAATTTGATCTTCAAATACAAAACTCAAAAGAGACATAAAAAGTAAACAGGATAGAAAAAAATCAACATGTTATTAATAAGGGCAAACTATTTACATCCCTACAAGCGAGGATGATACTTGTAACACTTGAGAATTGTATTATTATTACACCATTTAAAAGGTGTATACATAGACAAAGGCAGTGGGTATAACTTTGATGTAATGATAAAAAAATCTGATTAAGTGAGTTAAATTGATCTAAGTAAGTAGATTAAGTGAATTTAGTTAAGGGATTGTAATTGGAGAAAAGGAAAGGAGGAGGCAGACAAGGGTAAATTACATTACAGCAAAAGGCACAAAAACCTATTACAGTAGAAAGAAGGGAAGTAGATAAGCATTGTTTGAATCTTTCATCAGATTTGGTTCAAAGAGGGAACATAATCATAATCATTTATGTAAAGAAATCTAACTTGTCGTAGGCAGTAGGACAGTACGAAGGGAAAGGGGAAAGAAAAGGGAAAAGGATAGAAGAGAGGGAAGAAATATTCAGAGTAAAAGGGGAGAAAGGGGAGGGGACTAATAGAAAGGAGGGTGTTCTGAGGGAGGCAGTGGTCAAAAGTAAAACACTAGTGAGAAGGGAAAGGTACAAAGGAGAAACAAAATCAGAAATGGGGTGGGGAGAATAAGATGGAGAGGACATCACAATCATAATTGTGGATATGAATGGGATAAACTCTCCCATAAAATGGAAGTGGATATCAGAATGGATTAAAAACCATAATCCTATAATATATTGTTTGCAAGAAATACATTTGAAAAAGAAGGATACACACAGGGTAAAGGTAAAAGGCTGGTATAGAACGTATTATGCTTAAGCTGCAATAAAAAAAAAGTAGAGGTAGCAATTCTGATCTCAGACAAAACAAAAGCAAATATAGATCTTATTAAAAGATACAAGGAAGGAAACTATACCCTGCTAAAATGTACCATAGCCAATGAAGTAATATCATTACTAAACATATATGTACCAAGTGGTATAGCATCCAGATTCTTTGAGGAGAAGTTCAGGGAGTTACAGGAAGAAATAGAAAGTAAAACTATACTAGTGGGGGACCTCAATCTCCCCTTCTCTGAACTAGATAAATATAACCACAAAATAAACAAGAAAGTTAAGGAGGTTAATAGAAATCTAGAAAAGTTAGATATGGTAGACCTGTGGAGAAAATTGAATGGGGAAAGAAAGGAATATACTTTTTTTTTTGCCTTGTCAGTACTTGGCACTTACACAAATATTGACTATGTACTAAGGCATAAAAATCTCACAATCCACTGCAGAAAGGCAGAAATATTAAGTGCATCTTTTTCAGATCACAATGCAATAAAATTATATGTAATAAAGGACCATGGAAAGATAGACTAAAAATGAAACTAAATAACCTAATCCTAAAGAAGGAGTGGGTCAAACAACAAATTATAGAAACAATCAATAACTTCCTCCAAGAGAATGATAGTAATGAGACAATATAACAAAACTTATGGGATGCAGCAAAAACAGTTCTTAGAATGTTTTATATCTCTAAGTGCTTACTTGAATAACATAGAGAAATAAGAGAAAAATGAATTGGACATGCAACTAGGAAAAAAAACTAGAAAAAGAACAAATTAAAAATCCTGAATTAAATGCCAAATTAGAAATACTGAAAACCAAAGGAGAAATTAATAAAATTGAAATTAAGAAAACTCTTGAACTAATAAATAAAACTAAGAGCTAGTTTTATGAAAAAAGAATAAAATAGACAAACCCTTGGTTAATTTAATTTTAAAAAAAGAAAAAAGAAAACCAAGTTACCAGTACAAAAAAATGAAAAGGGTAAATTCACCACCAGTGAAGAGGAAAGTAAAGCAATGATTAGGAAATATTTTGCCCAAATATATGACAATAAATTTGACAATCTTAGTGAAATGTATAAATATTTACAAAAATATAAATTGCCCAGAATAACAGAAGAGGAAGTAAAATTCTTAAATAACCCCATCTCAGAAAAAGAAATTGAACAAGACCTAAATGGACTCCCTAAGAAAAAATATCTAGGGCCATATGGATTTACAAGTAAATTCTATCAAACATTTAAAAAAAATTAATTACAACACTATATAAACTATTTGGAAAAATAGGCAAAGAAGGAGTCTTACCAAATTATTTTTATGATACAAATATGGTGCCGATATCTAAACTGGGAAGAATCAAAACAGAGAAAGCTATAGACCAAATTCCCTAATGAATAGATGCAAAAATTTCAAATTAAATATTAGCAAATAGATTATAGCAACTTATCACAAGAATAATACATTATGACTAGGTAAGATTTATACAAGGAATGTAGGGTTGGTTCAATATTAGGAAAATTATTAGTGTAATTGATCATATCAACTACAAAATTAACATAAACCACATGATTATCTCAATAGATGCAGATGACAAAATACAACAACCATTCCTATTAAAAAATACTAGAGAGTATAGGAATAACTGGAATCTTCCTTAAAATGATAAATAACATCTACCTAAAACTTTCAGCAAGCATCATATGTAATGGGGATACAGTAGAAGCATTTCCAATAAGAGTAGGAGTTAAACAAGGATGTCCATTATCACCACTGTTGTTCAGTATGGTACTAGAAACATTAGTTCTAGCAATAAAAGAAGAAAAACAAATTGAAGGTATTAGAATAAGCAAAGAAAAAACAAAGCTATCACACTTTGCAGATGATATAATGATGTACTTAGAGAATCCTAGAGAATCTAGTTTAAAAAAAACTACTTGAAATAATAAACTTTAGCAAAGTTGCAAGATATAAAATAAACCCACATAAATCATTAGCATTTCTATATATTACCAATAAAGCCCAATAGCAAGAGATAGAAAGAGGAAGTCCATGTGAAGTTACTGTAGACATTATAAAATATTTAGGAGTTTATCTGCTGAAACAAACCCAGGAACTAAATGAACATAATTACAATAGATCCAAATAATTGGAAAAACATCAGTTGCTCATGGGTACACTGAGCTAATATATAAAAATGATAATTCTACCTAAGCTAATTTACTTATTCAGTGCCATACCAATCAGAATACCGAAAATTATTTTATAGAGTTAAAAAAAATAATAACAAGATTCATTTGGAAGAACAAAAGATCCAGAATATCAAGGGAACTAATGAAAAGAAATGCAAGGGAAGGTGGCCTCGCCATTCCAGAACTTAAATTGTATTATAAAGGAGCAATCATAAAAACTGCTTGATACTGGCTAAGAAATAGTGTGGTGGATCAGCAGAATATGTTAGGTATGCAAGACAGAATGAATGAATATAAGAATCTACTGTTTGATAAACTCAAAGATCCCAGCCTCTGGGATAAGAACTCACTATTTGACAAAAACTGCTGGGAAAACTGGAAAGGAATATGGCAGAAACCAAATACATACCAAAATCTTATACCATATACCAAAATAAAGTCAAAACAGGTTCACGATCAAGATATAAAGGCTGATACTATAAGCAAACTGGTAAAGGAAGGAATGCTTTACCTGCCAGATTTATGGAGAACAGAAGAATTTATGACCAAACAGAAGATAGAGAAAATTATGAAATGTAAAATGGACAATTTTGATTACATTAAATTGAAAAGCTTTTGCACAAACAAATCCAATGCAACCAAGATTAGGAGGGCAGCAGAAAACTGGGAAAGAATTTTTACAACCAGTGTCTCTGATAAAGGCCTCATTTCTAAAATATATAGAGAACTAAATCATATTTGTAAAAATACAAGTCATTCCCTAATTGAAAAATGGTCAAAGGATATGAATAGGCAGTTTTCAGATGAAGAAATTAAAGCTATCTGTAGTTATGTGAAAAAATTCCCTAAATCACTATTGATTAGAGAAATAAAAATCAAAACAATTCTGAGATACCACATCACAACTATCAGATTGGCCAACATGACAAACAGGAAAATAATAAATGTTAGGGAAAATGTGGGAAAATTGGAACACTAATGCATTGTTGGTGGAGTTGTGAATTGATCCATTTTGGAGAACAATTTGGAACTATGCTCAAAGGGCTATAAAAATCTGAATACCCTTAGACCCAACAATAGCACTTTTAGGGTTGCATCTCAAAGAGATCATGAAATTGGGAAAAGGACCCACATGTATAAAAGTATTAATAGCGGCTCTTTCTGTGGTGGCCAAGAATTAGAAATTGAGGGGATGTCCATCAATAGGGGAATGGCTGAATAAGTTGTGGTATATGAATGTAACAGAATGTTATTGTGCTATAAGAAATGATTAGCAAGTAGACTTCAGAAAAACCTGGAAAGACTTGTGTGGACTGATGCTGAGTGAAGTGAGTAGAACCAGGAGAACATTGTACACAATAACAGCCATGTTGTACAGTGACTAACTTTGATAGACTTAGCTCTTCTCAGTGATGCAAGGATCTAAGACACCTCCAAAAGTCTCATGATGGAAAATGCTATCCACATCCAGAGAAAGTACTATGGAGTTTGAATGCTGATTGAAGAATACTATTTGCTCTTTTTTTCTTCTATTTTGTTTTGTTTCTTCTTTCTTGTCATTCTTCCTATTGGTGCTAATTCTTCTTTCCAACATGATTAATGTGAAAATATGTTCAATAGGAATGTATATGTCGAGCCTATATCAGACTGCACACTATCTTGGGGAGGGAACTGGGGAGAAAATTTAACACTCAAAAGCTTGTGGAAGTGATTGTTGAAAAATAAAAATTAATTAATTAATTAAAAAGAATGGAGATTCTATATATCCAAAAAAAATAAAGTACCTAATATTGCATCCTTAGGAACTTTATCCCCACTCCATTAATAGATTTTTTAGAGGCAAATAAGAAACCAGAACAAATTTAAGATTTGTTTCATGGGGATATGGAAAAGTTATGCAGGCATATTCTAGAAGAATTATGCTTCTCATGTATCACATTTAATCATTTATTATACATAATTTGTCACTGTGAATTAACACTTTTGAGAAGTTTCCCTGGTTCCTTCCCATATTCCCCTTGTCAATAAATATAAATATTCTACTTGGGCTTGTCTTCCAAAAACAAGATTTTTCTAAGAAAATGTTTCAAAGAGCTCTGAGGAAAAACAGGATAAATATAGACTCAATCAATTGCCTTAATTAAATCACTATGTTCTGTTTGACTTTTCAGTAGATTTTCCCATTTGGGTGTAGGTGAGAATCAAAGAAATCTGATGTGTGCTCATTGAACTTAATGAATTTCTTGTTTTACAATAATTTGGCAGTCAGATATTTGCTGCTGAAGTGGGTTCATGGTTCATGGCATCTGCAGTCTAAGGGAAAACCTTACGGATATAATCACCCACAAAGTGAAATACACAACATAATGAGGCAGAAACTTAGTTCAGTCATTACCAATTCTTAATTAGAGATCTGTAAGAATCCTTTGTGTGTAGTATGGAAAATGTATGATCTGGGCAAATCACATAATTTACTAAACCTCAGTTATATCATGTGCAAAATGTAGTCTCTTATACTTCATGACATCTAAGGTCTCTTCCACCTCCACATCTGTGATCTTATTGGACTGGAATCTGGGAAATAAATCTACTTCTCAGCAAATCATTTGCTAAATCAACCTTAACAAGTGATTTATATGGACATAGGCAATCTCAGATTTCTAAGAGAACTACTTACTAAAGATTCGGATTGCCAAAACTCTGAGTCCTTTAATCATGACAAGCTATAAAAACACTCAAACGAATGGAAAACAGAGAATGATTCAGTCATTTGTATATGAAAATTAAAGGATTGATTTTTTTTTATAAACTGAGGAGCTGTGGACCACAGAATGTTTCTATGATTGTGGTATAAATGTATTTTGGGGCTGGCTTTGCCTGTCATCTTTCAAATCACATTCTAAAATCTCATATTCAAACAGGAAACCAAGACTATGTTCACTTTGTTATTTTTAATATTCATTTATTCATTCATTTTGAGTTTTTGAAATATTCACTTTTATACAATTTTGAGTTTTAAATTTTTCCATAAAAACTAGAAGTGTCTAAATGGAAAAGGAGGCACAAAAATCACTCTAGAAAAGAATTTCTTAAAAAGTAAAATGAGCCAAATGGAAAAGGAGGTGCAAAATCTAATAGAAGAAAACAACTTGTTAAAAATTACAATTTGGCAATGGAAGCTAATGACTTTATGAGAGATTAAGAATCAGACAAGCAGACACAAAAGAATGAAAAAATAGAAGAAAACATAAAATACCTCATTGTTAAATTCACTGACTTGAAAAACAGATCCAGGAGAGAAAATTTAAAAATTATTGATCTACCTGAAAACCATGATGAGAAAATGAGCATGGACTACAACTTTAAGGAAATCATCACAGAAAACTGTCTTGATGTCCTAGAACCAGAGGGTAAAATAGTCACTGAAAGAATCCACTGATCAACTCCTGAAAGAGATTCCAAATTGAAAACACCAAGGAATGTTGTAGCCAAATTTCAACATTACCAGTTCAGAGAGAAAATACTGCAAGCAGACAGAAAGAAACAATTTAAATATCAAGGAATCACAGTCAGGATTAAGCAGGACCTTGCAGCTTCTATGTTGAAAGATTGTAGGGTAGGGAGTATAATATTCCATAAGGCAAAGGAACTTGAATTACAACCATGGATCAACTACCGAGAGGAATTAACCAGAATCTTTCAGGGGAGGAGATGGACATTAAACAAAATAGGGCACTTCCAAACCTTCCTGGTGAAAAGACTAGAGCTGAACAGAAAATTTCATCTTCAAATACAAGACTCAAGGGAGGCATAAAAAGGTAAACAGGAAAGAAAAAATTGTTATTAATATGGGCAAACTGTTTACATACCTACAAGGGAAGATGACACTTGTAACTCTTTAGAATTGTGTTGTTTTTATGACATTTAGAAGGAGCAAACTTAGACAGAGAGCATGGTTGCAACTTGACACAGATGTGATAATAAAAATCTATTTAAGTGGTTAAAGAAAAGATTGTACAGGGAGAAGAGGAAAGGAGGAGGCAGACAAGGGTAAATTACATCACATGAAAAGGCATACAAATCTCATATGGTAGAAGGGTAAAAAGGGAGGGAGATGACCATCGTTTGAACCTTATTGTCATCAGATTTGGTTTAAAGAGGGAATAACATAATCAGTTAGGTATAGAAATCTAACTTATCACATAGGAAGTAAGAAGGGAAAGGTAAAAGAAAAGGGAGGGGTAAATAGAAGAGAATGTGGGAGGAAATAGAAAAGGTAAAGGGGAAAAAAGGGAGAGGCTAATAGAAGGAAGGGCAGATTGAAGGAGGCAGTGGTTGAAAGCAAAACTCTATTGAAGAAGGAAAGAGAAAAAGTAGAAAGAAAAGCATAAACATGGTGGGGGGAATAAGATGGAGAGAAAGACACAGACAGTAATCGTAACTGTGAATGTGAATGGGATGAACTCTCCCTTAAAGCAGAAACAGATAGCAGAGTGGATTAAGAACCATAAGCCTACAATATGGTGTTTACAAGAAACACATTTGAAACAGAGGGATACACACAGAAAAAAGGTAAAAGGCTGGAGCAGAATATATTATGCTTCAGCTGAAGTAAAAAAGAATAAAAAAAGCAGGGGTAGCAATCCTGATCTGAGACAAAGAAAAAGCAAAAGTAGATCTAATTAAAAGAGACAAGGAAGGAAACTACATCCTGCTAAAAGGCACCATAGAAAATGAAATAATATCATTACTAAACACACATGCACCAAGTGGTATGGTAGGCAAATTATTTTTTTATTAATTTATTGATTTATTAACAATCACTTCCACAAGCTTTTGAGTTTTAAATTTTCTCCCCCTTCCTCCCTCCCTCCCACCCCAAGATGACTTGCAATCTGATATAGGCTATACATATGCATTTCTATTAAACACTTTCACATTAGTGATATTATAAGGAAGAATTAGAACCAATGGAAGGAACCATCACAAAGAGGAAACAAAGCAAAACAGAAGAAAAAATAGCAAATAGTATGCTTTGATCTGAATTCAAACTCCATAGTTCTTTCTTTGGATGTGGATAGCATTTTCCATAATGAGACCTTTGCAGATGTCTTAGATGCTTGCGTTGCTGAGAAGAGCTAAGTCCAGGGGCAGTTAGGTGGTGCAATGGATAGAGCACCAGCCCTCAAGTCAGGAAGACCCGAGTTCAAATCTGGCCTCAGACCTAACACTTGACACATACTAGCTGTGTGACCTTTGGCAAGTCACTTAACCCCAACTGCCTCACTTAAAAAAAAAAAAAGAAGAGCTAAGTCTATCAAGTTAGTTATTGCACAAGGTGGCATTTGTGTACATTCTCCTGGTTCTGCTCACTTCACTCAGCATCAGTCCATACAAGTCTTTGCAAGTTTTTCTGAATTTGGCCTGCTGATCATTTCTTACAGCATAGTAGCATTCCATTACATTCATATACTACAACTTGTTCAGCCATTCCCCAACTGATGGGCATTCCCTCAGTTTCTAATTCTTGGCTGCCACAAAAAGAGCCACTATTAATATTTTTGTACATGTGGGTCCTTTTTCCATTTGTATGATCTCTTTGGAATATACCCCTAGAAGTGCAATAGCACTTAAAGGGGAATAACTGGGTCAAAGGGCATGCACATTTTTAAAGCCCTTTGGGCATAGTTCCAAATTGCTCTCCAAAATGGCTGGATCATTTCACAACTCCAACAACAATGCATCAGTGTTCCAATTTTCCCACATCTTCTCCAACATTTATCATTTTCCTGTTTTGTCATATTGGTCAATATGATAGGTGTGATGAGGTACTTCAGAGTTGTTTTGATTTTCATTTCCCTAATCAATAGTGATTAAGAGAATTTTTTCATGTGACTGTAGATGGCTTTAATTTCTTCATCTGAGAACTGCCTGTTCATATCCTTTGACAATTTATCAATTTTTGAATGCCTTGTATGCTTATAAATTTGACTTAATTCTCTATATATTTTAGAAATGAGGCCCTTATCAGAGACACTGGTTATAAAAATTCTGTCCCAACTCTCTACTTTCTTTCTAATCTTAGGTGCATTGGCTTTGTTTGTGCAAAAACTTTCCTAGAAGCATTTCCAATAAGATTGTGGGTGAAACAAGGGTGTCCATTAGCACCACTGTTATTCAATATTGTACTAGAAATGTTAGCTATAGAAATTAGAGAAGAAAAAGAAATTGAAGGAATTAGAGTAGGCAAAGAAAAACAGGTATCATTCTTTTCAGATTATAGGATGATATACTTAGAGAATTAAGCAAAAACCTACCTGAAATAGTTAAGAAATTTAGCAGTATTACAGGATATAAAATAAACCCACATAAATCATTGGGATTTCTATAAATTACTGACATAGCCCAACAGCAAGAGATAGAAAGGGAAATTCCATTTAAAGTTACTGTAGACATTATAAAATATTTGGGAGTCTATGTGCCAAAATAAATTTAGGAAATATATGAACACAACTACAAAACACTTTTCACAGAAATAAAGTCAGATCTAAATAATTAGAAAAATATCAGTTGCTGATGGGTAGGCTGAGTTAATATAATAAAAATGACAATTTTACTTAAATTAATTTACTCATTCAGTGCCAAAACAAACTACCAAAAATTATTTTATAGAGCTAGAAAAAACAATAACAAAATTCATCTGGAAGAACAAAAGGTCCAGAATATCAAGGGAACTAATGAAAAAAATAAATGCAAGGGAAGGTGGTCTAGCCATTTCAAATCATAAATTGTATTATAAATCAGAAATCATGAACATTACTTGGTACTGGCTAAGAAATAGGATGGTGGATCAGTGGAATAGGTTAGGCATGCAAGACACAGCAGTCAATGACTATAGTAATCTACTATTTTATAAATCCAAAGATTCCTGCTTCTGGTATAAAAAATCACTATTAAACTGAATTGGCTGAGAGAATTGGAACATAATATACCAGCAACTTGGCATAGATGAACATCTTATACCCAATGAATCTCAATGCAAATTTAAACATTTTTTTAAAAACTCTCTTTACTTTGTCATACTTTGTGCGTGTTTACTTTTGCAACATGTTTAATATGGAAATACATTTTGCATGACCTTACAAAATAAAAATAAATAAAATAATACCTTTCAGGATATCATTGAACACAGTAACCTGTTTATGACTGGTGTATATGATTTATGCAGATACTTATTTTAAAAAAAGGAAACTATTTGAAATAATTTCCAACTAACTGTTTTCATCAGTTGATTGATGACTTCCACCATTCAACTAGTGGTGAATGCACTTATATTCAACTTAATCTTTAACAACCAGGTCTGAAAAAATGTACACATGATACATTTTAAAAATATATTTAATTGAATATGGTAGAGAAAAGACAGGGACTCCCTAGTGCTCTCTCAAATCCCTTTCTAAACAAATTTAAGTAATGTTTCAAAAATAATTCTGGAGCACCAGAACGTACAAAAGAAGATAATGAAGCAATTTTCCAGCCCAAAGCTACTTAGAAGGTTGGCAGGAAAGGTTTGTTGCATTGTAGTAAGAATGAAGGGCAGTCCAGCATAGGTTGTACCAGCTCAGGCCAGACCCAGGCAACCAACAGCAGATTTGGGAGCAACTGAATCAGTGGCTTCTGAAGCTCTCAGTTCACAGACAGAAAGAGGATTGCACAATTGGTCAGAAGGAGATTACAGGGGTCCCTTTGGGTGAAGGATTCTGTTTCATTGCCCAAATGCAGATCCTGGTCACAGTCTTATGTTACAGTCAAAAGACAAGGAAAAAGCACTTGTATACCCGAGCTTGTGGCCACAGGGAAGCAAGGACTCTGGTCAAAGTTACAGGGTAGAAAATAATGGTTGTGGTCACTCACAAACAAAATCACCGAACAGGAGAACAGGGACCACATCTCCCCTTAGAACAGACCATTTGGGACAAATTAAAAGCTTATAGACACCAAAACTAGCTCTAAAAATTTCAACACACACACACACACACGTATACACACAAACACACAACCTGAAGCTTGGAACAGTTCACACTCCACTCCAGGAGCAAAGCCCATTTAAGCATAAAGTTAAAAGTCAAGAAATACGCTGGGGAAATGAGCAAGCAACAACAAAAAGAACAACAAAAGAACCTGGTCACAGAAAGTTACTATGATGAAAGGAAATATCAAAACACGAACAAGTCAAAACTGTTACATCTAAAGTATCAAAAAATGTGAATTGGTCACAGGCCCAAAAATAATGCCTAGAAGAACTAAAAAATGAATTTAAAAATCAAATAAGAGATATAGATGAACAAATTGGAAAAGAAATGAGAATGATGCAAGAAAGTCATACAGGCAGCCTTCCCAGGGGTGGTTGCTTTGCTGCCAGGGACAGTTTCCTTTTTTTTCTGGTTTTGGAGCCATTCTGGATGCTTTAGTTTGCCAGATGTGTGATATTTGGATAACTGAGGCGTTACTGTACATGGATTATCTGAGCATGTCTGAGTATAAACAGATCTCATTTGCTGTTTGTAGAAATGGCATTTACACAGGAATGTTATACTGGAGATAATGCATATTCTCTAGAATATAGTGTCTTGATAGATTCTTTCTAGGTTTGTTTTGGCAGTGTGGATCGCCAGCACTGGATAATTATCATCAAGTCTGACAAGTCTCAGGAAACTCACTACTACATCTCAAATGCACAACTCAGGAAGACAGCCCACCAACAACCTGTTCATGTTGGGTCAAAGTATTGCTACCTTCATATCTCTCAGTGGAGATTCCCCTAGCATCACCACTTATCTCTTCTTCTTAGAGCTTATAACAGATGTTGTGACCCTCCGTGGCATCTGTGATTCTACCTCAGCTTACCATGGGATGCAAGTAGTAAATGACTTCTGCTCAGATGACCCAGGTCTTTCCTCTGTGGGAAGAAGGTCCTATCTGTTATATAACTCAATATATTTCTATCTATATATCTATATATAGATACCTATATATATAGATATCTATATCTATATACATACACATACATATATATATATATATATATATATCTTCTTTCTTTCCCTCTCTGTTCATATTATTCTCTCTTCCAAACTCTTAACTTTCATACCCCAGGTTTCCTTATAGCCTTTTTGTCTCTTGTTTCCTTTGTAACCTTTTCTTCCATCTTCTTAGAGAATATGTTACCTGCCTTATTAAGCTATAGTAAGAGAGGTAACATTTTATTTCTCTTACTTTCTCTTCTGATGGAGAAAACAATTTTTACTTAGTGTGGAAATGCTTACTAATTGCCTTTGGCAGGAACACAAATATGGTGCTGTATTGGCAAGTTACTTAATACCCTCCAAACCTGGCCAAATCTAGAGACTGAGTTGTTATTTGTGATCTTAAATCTAAAGCTAAAAATCCATTACAGTTATTTATATAAGATTTTAGAACTTAATAAGACCTTACTAATTTAGTACATTTAGTGATTACTGAAAGCAACTTTTGGACATTATGAAAAAAAAAAGGTTTGCTAGGCAATTGAGCAGTCTGAATAGTTTGAGAAAGGATCTGTGTAAGGGAGCAAATGATTTTCAAGTGCTTTAGAAATACCCATTTCTCTTTAATTCATCTTCTTATTAATGTGTGGTTTTTTTTTTTACTAAAGCAAGGAACTTATTTATTTGCTAGAATTTTGTTAGCTCATTTCTAGTTGGTGTTTGTATATCAAAATAATAAAATTATATTTCTTTTGAAAAAGAAAAAAAGAAAGTCATACATAAGGAATCAATAGATTGATAAAGAAGGCACAAAAATACTGAAGAAAATCACAGCTTAAAAAACAAAATAGCCCAAAAGACAAAAGAGACATACAAATCTACTGAAGAAAACATCTTAAAAAGCTCATTTGGCCTGATGGGAAAAGATATACAAAAATCAACTAAAGAGAAGAAGTCCTTAATAAAAAACAAACAAACAAACAAAAAAACAAAACCCAGAATTGTCCAAAAAGAACAGAAAGTAGAAAAGCTCATTTAAGAAAAAAATCAAAAATTAAAATTAGACAAGTGGAAGATAATGGCACCATAAAACATCAAGAAATGATAAAATAAAATTGAAAGAATAGAAAAAATAGAAGAAACGTGAAATATCTCATTGGATAAACAGTTGGCCTGGAACATAGATTGAGTAGAGGCATTTTAAGAATTATTAAACTACTTGAAAGCCAAGATAAAAATAATCCCTAGATATCCTCTTTTAAGAAATTATCAAGAAAAGAAATTACCAATAATAACTGTCCTGATGTTCTAGAACCAGAGGGTAAAATAGAAATTGAAAGAATCTACTGATTACCTCCTGAAAGAGATCCCCAAATGAAAACTCCCAGGAATATTGTAGTCAAATTTCTTAGCTCCCCAATGAAGGAGATAATATTGCAAATAGCCAGAAAAAAAAATTCAAATACCATGGAGATATAGTAAAGATCACATAAACTTTAAAATCTTCTACATTAAAGGATTGGAGGGCAAAGAATATGTTATTGTGGAGGGCAAGTTAGTTAGGATTTTAACCAAGAATCACCTGAGCACAATTCTTCAAGGGAAAACAAAATGTACATTCAATGAAAGAGCAGGCTTTCAAGCATTCCTGAGGAACATACAAGAGCTGATAAGAAAAAATGACTGAAATACAGGAACCAGGAGAAGCACAAAAGGGTAAACACAGAAGAGAAATAATAATTGATTCAATAAGGTTAAATTATTTATATTATTACATAGGGAGATGGTACTTGTAGTTCCTAAGAACTATCTAATTATTAGAACAGTTAGAAGGAGTATACATAGACACAGGACATGGGTGTGAGTTGAGTATTATGAGATAATATACTTTTAAAAAATTATATTAAGGGGAGAGAAAGAGGAATACACTGGCATAAGAGGAAAGGGAGAGATAGGTTGGGTTGGGGGAAGGACAACATAAGGAGAAAATTTGAACTCAAAACCTTGTGGAAGTGAATATTGAAAACTAAAAATAAATAAATGAATCTTAAATAAATAAATGAATAAATAAAAAAGAAAGGGAGAGACAGGATGGGGCATATTGTCTCATATAAAAGAAGCATGAAATAGCTTTTATAGTAGAGAGGATGATAGGGAAAGTGGGAGGTTGAACTTGAACCTTATTCTCATAAAAATTGGTTCAAAGAGGGAATAATATATACATCCATTTGGATATAGAAATCTATATTACCCTAAAATAAAGTAAGAGGGGAATGGGGTAAGAGAATGTGGGTGGGGTTGATAGAATGGATTACAGATTATGGGAGGCAGTAGTCAGAAACAAAATATTTTGAGGGTGAACAAGGTGATAGGAGAGGGAGCATGATAAATGGGGGGGATAGTATGGAGGGAAATATAGAGTTAATAATCATAATTGTGAAAATAAATTATAGTAAGTTTCTCTGATACAGGCCTCATTTATTAAATATAGTGAATTGAGTGAAATTTATTAAAATAACAGCCATTCCCCTGTTGACAAATGGTTTAGGTATATGAAAAGGTAGTTTTCAGAAGAAGGAATCAAAGCTATCAATATTAACATGAAAAAATGCCCTCTATCACTTCTGATTAGAGAAATGCAAATGAACACAAGTCTGAGATACCATCTCATACTTTTAGGATTAGCTACTATTGTTTGTCCTCCATTATGGAAGAGGACCATCATATCAGGAAGATAATGCCATGAATTGTAAGTGAATTGGATTTAAATGAGGAAAGGATGTGCAAAGTCAACAGCCTCACTTTCTCCTCTAGAGCCATCTGGATCCAGTGACAAGATATAGATCAAGATGACTGCAAATGGCCTGGGATGTAGAGGGAGACCTTGACTTTTTAAAGCTAAGATCTTTCCCAGGTCTAGGTTTTACTGAGGCAACCCTAATCCAGTGATTAAGGTTAGGTAAGAAATGAGGTAAAGAATGGCCTCTTTTACCTAACAAAAAGAAAGAAGGAAAGAAACAAAGAAGGAAAGAAACAAAGAAAGAAAAAGAAAAGGAAAAAAAAGAAGGAAAAACTATCTGGAAAGGGAATCCCCTCAGGGTTTCTGGCCAGAAACAAAAACAATTGCTACTTACATTCACTCTGAGCCATCAGGGCCCAAACAATGACCATGTGGGACTTGGGCTGGGACCTACTATTGACCAGTCAATGAGAATTAGAGTTATTTGGGTTTAAGGCATGGTCTGTAAGAAAGAAATCTAGCCTGTCATCCCAAGATATCTTGTAAGGTCTCAATGATCAAAACTTACATTCCTTTTGGCAAAGCACCTGCAAGTAAGAGTATGATACCTTATCTGGACAGAGGGAGAGGAAAGAGAGCAGGAGAGGAAAGGACAGGAAGAGAGAGAGGAAGAAAGAAAGGAAGGAGTTGCATTGCCCAACTGGAACTGGCCAGTTGGGTCCCCAGGAGGCAATTCCTATTACTCACACGTTGTTGTTTGTCCTTTGCTCTTGAGGTGGCCAATGATATTAGGAAGATGATGCCATGACCTACAAATTAAATGAAGTGAGGAAAGGCTGTGCAAAGTCAACAGACAGAAAAGGAAAATGACAAATGTTGGAGGGAATGTGAGAATATTGAGACACTAATGTATTGTTGCTGGAGTTGTGAACTGATTCAACCATTCTGGAAAGCAATTTGGAACAAAGCCCAAAGGGCTATAAAACTATTCATACCCTTTGACCAAGCAATACCACACTAGGTCTGTGTCCCAAAGAGATAAAAAGGAAAAGGACCTATATGTACACAAATATTTATAGCAGCTCTTTTAGTGGTACAAAGAATTGTAAATTGAGGGGATAATAATGATGAAATACTATTGTGGTAGATAAAAATGATGAAGAGTATGATTTCATAAAAATCTGGAAAGACTTCAATAAAATGAAGCAAAGTGAAGTGAGAAAAACCAAGACAACATTGTAGAGAGTACAATGATATTATATGATAATCAACTGTGAATGACTTAGCTATTCTTAGCAATACAATTGTCCAAGACAATTCTGAAGGATTTAAGATGAAAAATTCTATACATCTCCAGAGAAAGAACTGATGGAGTCTGAAATGTAGATCAAAGCAAACTTTTTTTTACTTTGTTTTTCTTGTTTTTTTGGGGGGGGGTCCTGTGTTTTCTTTCACAACATGACTAATATGGAGGTATGTTTTGCAGCACTGCACATGTATAACCTATATCAAATTGTTTGCCTTCTCAATGAGAGGGGAGAGAAAGGAGGGAGAGAATTTGGAACTCAAAATTTTTAAAAAAGGTATATCAAAATTGTTTTTATATGTAGTTGAGGAAAATTATGTGTGTGTGTATAATCAATACTATAAAAATTTTTAAAAATCATTTTATTTTTATTTTCAGGTCAAAATTCTCTCCCACAATTGATTATCTTTAAAATATTATTGTTACTGTGTAGTTCTTGTTGTGGTTCTAATCACTTCATATTATATCACATCATATAAATCTTCCAGGTTTTTCTGAAACTTTCTCCTTTCTCATTTCATAAAGAATGATAATATTCCATCATATTTGTGTACTATAACTTGCTCAGTCATTCCTAATTGATGGACACCATCTCAGTTTCAAATTATTACTAACACAAAAAGAAATGCTATAAACATTTTTGCATATGTTATAACTCTTTCAAATTTCTTTGCCTAATTAACATATTCTCCACCCCTTTCTTAAGTAAAGAATATTAATAAAACAATAAATCAAACCCTGATTTGTAGCATTTGCTAATTTCTGAAGTGTAAATACTAACCCTCAAAATTTAACACTTGGCTTCTTTAAACCAGTCCAAACTGGTTCAAGAGTACCCCTGAGTGAATGTAACCATTATTTTATTAAGTGCATATGCTTTACCAATCTAGCCTTGTTCAAAGTTATTTGTGTAACATAAGATAAAGAATTAAATTTACATATAGACCCATTAGTGACTGTTTGCTGATTAGTTAATTAGGAGGTAAAACTAAAGTCAGTTAAGTGTTCTAGGGAAAGGATTTATGTTGCAGTAATAAAAGTAAAATTTGGAAATTACAAGTCTTGTGTCTACTTTAGAAATGTTTACAATGCATTGATTAAGTTTGTAAGAGAAGTTATGACTTTCACATATGTAGTCTGGTCAGATATGTAGAGTTTGCAAAGAGGAAATTATGCTTACTAAAGCTGATTAGAATCTTTAAGGAAGTAGCAATGAAAGCCAACAGGAATAAAGTATTAGACTTAATATACCCAGACTTCAAGAAGAAGTTAGATAGAGTACCACATAAAAGGCTAATGAATGCACAAGATTAGCAAGTACAATATTGATGGTCAGATATCCAGGGGATTAAAAATTGTCTTGTTAACACAAGATACAGTGTGTAAATTGATGTATTTCATGCCAAGTGAGCAAAAAGCATTAAGTGTAGGGCTATAGAGGAGCTCCATCATTGTGTGTGTTTGTGTGTGTGTGTAAACTGAGGAAGAGGAAATGTCATAGAGAAGAGTCACGGGGGAGTGGGGAATCAAAAATACTTGCTAAGATCAAAACTTAAAACCCATAGAAAATCCCCTTTCACTATTACAAATTGTACAGGGAGAAGCCAATCCCAGAAATATTTACACATTAACTGGAGCAATTACCTGGGGAAGAAAAAGGCACAGAATACATCATACACATTTTTATTTTTGGTGAAGAATGCTACATGGTCATGGAAAGGAGGGACAACTCAGGACTGAGGAAACTATGTGTAGCACAGCTAAAGGCAGGTGGTTAGGGAAAGCCAAGATTTCCTGCATCATCCAGAATATGATTATATACTTGCAGCTAATTTGAGACCTTGCCAAGTTCCACCTTCAATAAACAAAATCAGATCTAAGAAAAAAGAGGTATAATTTTGCAGATTCTTTACTTCTTGCTATATTCCTTCTACTTTAAGATTCAAGCAGAAGGGGAAAGAAAAATTAGGTGAATATGTTCTTACCTTGGGACCCTGCCTTAAGAGAGATAATGGAGTCCAAAGATGCTGGAGACAACTTAGAAGGTCAGCCTCAGAGGGTCTGTTGGAACTGGGTGAGAGAGAAGCCAATATAACTCCAGCCACAGCAAACCAGGAACAGGCTGTGGGAGTGATTAAATTGGCAGCAGCAACAGCAGCTTCGCCTGGAGTTATCAGATCACAGACAGAAAGTTTGAAAGTCACCTGTTTTGACTTCTGATAGCCAAGATGGCAGAGTAAGAAATAAGTTGCTCTCACCCTCCCTTATTGACCTTGAAAAACTCAGAGAATATTGCTCCAAGAAAAATCCTGGAATAGTGGAGCCAGCAGAAAGATGAGGTACAGAATTCTTTTTGATTGGGAGGCTAGGGGAATTAATGGAAAGGTCACTCTTGCTGTGGTTGGAGGTGACCAATACGGGATAAGAGGCATCCCAGCAAGCCAGTCACAAGCCTTATCTCAGCAAATAAATGGGGCATCCTGAGCCCCAGAGCAGTGGAGCAGGCAAGGGCCAATATCAGGCACACACCAGCCACCACCAGCAGCTCAAGCTCAGCACCAGGTAAACAACCATATGCCTACAGTCTATAGCTACAAACAACTGAGGCTTCAGAACACAAAACCAGTAACCAGGCCCCTAACCCCCAGGAAAAGCCTGGCATAGTGCCCTCTGTGTCCCAGAAGAAGAGATCAACTGTAAAAGTCAGAAAAAGGCAAACAATTTGGGCAAGAAGTAAGAAAAAAAACAATGATCATAGAGAAGTATCTTGGTGACAGAGAAGATAAAATACAAATTCAGGAGAAGACAACATAGTCAATATACCAACATCTGAAACCACAAAGGGGAATACGAACTGGTCTCAAGACTAAAATGCTTTCTTGGAAGAGCTTAATGAGGATTTTAAAAGTCAAACGAGAGATAGAACAAAAATTGAACAATTCCTTTAAGACGCAATTGACAAAATGGAAGAAAAAAGTACACTGAAGAAAACAACTCCTCACAAAGTAGAAGTGGTCAAATGGAAAAGGAGGTACAAAAGCAAACTGAAGAAAACAATTCATTAAAAGTTAGAATTGGTTAAGTGGAAGTTAATGAATCTATGAGATATCAAGAATTAGTAAAACATTTGTTCTTTTTCTTGTTTTTTTTCTATGCCCAATTCATTGATCTCCTCTTTTTTCTATTTCATTTGTGTAAGCATTTAGAGACATAAAACTTCCCTTACGAACTGCTTTCACTGCATCCCATAAGTTTTGGTACATTGTCTCATTATTATTATTCTCTTGAATGAAATTATTAATTGTTTCTATGATTTGTTGTTTGACCCAATCATTTTTTAGGATTAGATTATTTAGTTTCCAATTATTTTTTAGCCTATCTTTCCATGGCCTTTATCACATATAATTTTTATTGCATCATGATATGAAAAGGATGCATTTAATATTTCTGCTTTTCTGCATTGGATTGTGAGATTTTTATGCCCCAGTACGTGGTCAATTTCTGTGTATGTGCCATGTACTGCCGAGAAAAAAAAAAACAATAAAAATTAAATAAATAATTAATGAATTCATAAATATTTATAAATTATAAATAATTTATTTAATTAATTACATAAATAAACAAATTAAAAATCCTCAATTACAAACCAAATTAAAAATATTGAAAACTAAAGGAAAGCTTAATAAAATTGAAATTAAGAAAACTATTGAACTAGTAAATAAAACTAAGAGCTGGTTTTATGAAAAAAAATAAAATTGATAAACATTTGGTTAATTTAATTAAAAAAAAGAAAGAAGAAAACCAAATTACTAGTATCAAGAATGAAAAGGGTTAAGCTACCACCAAGGAGGAGGAAATTATAACAATAATTAGGAACTATTTTGCCCAACTATATGCCAACAAGTTTGACAATCTTAGTGAAATAGATACATATTTATAAAAATATAAATTGCCCAGAGTAACAGAAGAGGAAATAAAATACTTAAATAATCCCATCTCAGAAAAAGAAATTGAACAAGCCATTGATGAACTCCCTAGGAAAAAATCTCCAGGGCCAGATGGATTTACATGTGAATCTTATCAAACATTTAAAGAACAATTAATTCCAATGCTATATAGACTATTTGGTAAAATAGGTGAAGAAGGAGTTTTACCAAATTCTTTTTATGATACAAATATGGTGCTGATACCTAAACCAGAAAGAGTCAAAACAGAGAAAGAAAATTATAGACCAATTTCTCTAATTAATATAATGTAAAAATTTTAAACAAAATATTAGCAAATAGATTATAGCAACTTATCACAAGAACAATACACTATGGCCAGGTAGGATTTATATCAGGAATGCAGAGCTGGTTCATATTAGGAAAACTATCAGCATAATTGATCATATCAACACCAAAACTAACAGAAATCACATGATCATCTCAATAGATGCAGAAAAAGCTTCTGACAAAATACAACATCCATTCCTATTAAAAACACTAGAGAGCATAGGTATAAATAGAGTCTTCCTTAAAATAATAAAGAGCATCTACCTAAAACCTTCAGTGAGCATCATATGTAATGGGAACAAGATAGAAGCATTTCCAATAAGATCGGGGGTGAAACAAGGATGTCCATTATCACCATTGTTGTTCAATATCTTACTGGAAACATCAGACTTAGCAATAAGAGAAGAAAAAGAAATTGAAGGTATTAGAATAGGCAAAGAAGAAACAAGCTATCACTCTTTGCAGATGACATGATGATATACTTAGAAAATCCTAGAGAATCAAGTAAAAAACTACTTGCAATAATAAACAACTTTAGCAAAGTTGCAGGCTGTAAAATCAATCCACATAAATCATCAGCATTCCTATATATTACCAACAAAGCCCAACAGCAGGAGATAGAAAGGGAAGTTCCATTTAAACTTACTGTAGACATCATAAAATATTTAGGAGTCTACCTACTGAAATGAACTAGGAACTTTATGAACACAATTACAAAACACTTCTCACACAAATAAAGTCAGGTATAAATAATTTGAGAAACATCAATTGTTCATGGGTGGGCCAAGCTAACATAATAAAAAAAAGCTAATTTACTTATTCAGTGCCATACCAATCAAACTACCAAAAATTATTTTATGGAGTTAGAAAATATAATAACAAGATTCATTTGGAAGAACAAAAGTTGCAGAATATCAAGGGAACTAATGAAAAGAAATGCATGAGAAGGTGGTCTAGCTATTCCAGATATTAAATTGTATTATAAAGCAGCAATCATCAAAACTGCTTAGTTCTGGCTAAGAAATAGAGTGGTGGATCAGTGGAATATGTTAACTATGCAAGACATAGTAGTCAATGACTATAGTAATCTATTATTTGATAAACCGAAAGACCCCAGCTTCTGGGATAAGAACCCACTCTTTGAAAAAAAACTGCTGGGAAAACTGGAAAAAAGTATGACAGAAACTAGGCATAGACCAAAATCTCACACCATATACCAAAACAAAGTCAAAATGGGTTCATGATTTAGATATAAAGGCTGATACTGTAAGCAGACTGGGAGAGCAAGGAGTAGTTTACCTATCAGATCTATGGAGAACAGAAGAATTCACGACCAAACAGGAGACAGGGAACATTACAAAA
The DNA here is from genome assembly GCF_900497805.2 of Vombatus ursinus. Lineage (NCBI taxonomy): Eukaryota > Metazoa > Chordata > Mammalia > Diprotodontia > Vombatidae > Vombatus > Vombatus ursinus. The sequence goes on along the minus strand of NW_020954552.1, from coordinate 10,181,860 downwards.
AGCAAAATGGATAACTTTGATTACATTAAGTTGAAATGTTTTTGCACAAACAAAGGCAATGCAACTAAGATTAGAAGGAAGGTAGAAAATTGGGAAAGAATTTTTACAGCCAGTCTCTCTGATAAGGGCCTCATTTATAAAATATGTAGAGAATTAAGTCAAATTTATAAGAATGCAAATCATTCACCAATTGATAAATAGTCAAAGCATATGAACAGGCAGTTCTCAGATGAAGAAATTAAAGTCATCTATAGTCATATGAAAAAACATTCTAAATCACTATTGATTAGAGAAATGAAAATCAAAATAACTCTGAGGTACCACATCAAACCTATCAGATTGGCCAGTATGACAAAACAGGAAAATGATAAATGTTGGAGAAGATGTGGGAAAATTGGAACACTAATGCATTGTTGATGGAGTTGTGAAATGATCCAGCCATTCTGGAGAGCAATTTGGAACTATGCCCAAAGGGCTATCAAAATGTGCATACCCTTTGACCCAGCAATAGCACTTCTAGGGCTATATCCAAAAGAGATCACACAAACAGCCCTAGAAGTAATATTGCTGGGTCAAAAGGTATGCACACCCTTTGACCCAGCAATAGCACTTCTAGGGTTATATAGAGATCATACAAATGGGAAAAGGACTCACATGTACAAAAATATTCATAGCAGATCTTTTTGTGGTGTCAAAGAATTGGAAATTGAGAGAATGCCCATCAATTGGGGAATGGGTGAGCAAGTTGTGGTATATAAATGTAATATAATACTATTATACTATAAGAAATGATGAGCAGGCTGACTTCAGATAAACCTGGAAAGACTTGTATGGTCTGATGCTGAGTGAAATGAGCAGAACCAAGAAAACATTGTACACAATAACAGCCACATTGTGTGATGACTAATATTGATAAACTTAAATCTTACCAGCAATACAAGGATCTAAGACATCCCCAAAGGCCTCATGATGGAAAATGCCATCCACATCCAAAGAAAGAACTATGGAAGTCGGATTGCTATTTTTTTCTCTTCTGTTGAGTTTTGTTTCCTCTTTCTGGTGTTTCCTCCTATTGGTTCTAATTTTTACTTACAACATCATTAATGTGAAAATATGTTTAATAGGAAGGTATATGTATAGCCTATATCAGATTGTGTGCCATCTTGGGAAGGGTGGCAGGGAGGAAGGGGGAGAAAAATTTAAACTCAAAAGCATATGGAAGTGAGTGTTGATAAATCAAAATAAATTAATAAAATTTTTTAAAAAAAGAATCAGTTAAAACAAAATCAAAAGAAAGCAAAAATAGAAGAAAATGTAAAATACCTCATTGGTAAAACAACTGACCTACAAAATAGATCCAGGAGAGATAACTTAAGAATCATTATCTAACTGAATGCTGATAAAAAAAAAGAGCCTGGACAGCATCTTTCAAGAAATCATCAAGGAAAACTTCCCTGAAGTCCTAGAACCAGATGGTAAAATAGTCATCAAAAGAATCCACCAAACACCTCCTGAAAGATTCCAAATTGAGAACACCAAGTAATATTATAGCCAAATTCCAGAATTATCAGGTCAAGGAGAAAATCCTGCAAGCAGCCAGAAGGAAAAGTAAAATCAAATATTGTGAAACCAGGAGTAAGCAGGGCCTGACAGCTTCTACATCAAAAGAGCAGAGGGCTTGGAATATGATATTCCATGAGGCAAAGGAGCTAGAATTACAACCAAGGATCAACTACCCAGTGAAATTAAGCATAATCTTTCAGAGAGGAAATTGACATTCAATGAAATAGGAGACTTCCATACTTTCCTGATGAAAAGAGAGGAGCTCAATGGAAAATTTGATCTTCAAATACAAAACTCAAGAGATGCATAAAAAGGTAAACAGTAAAGGGGGGAAAAGCATGTTTTCAATAAGGGCAAGCTGTTTGCATTCCTACATGGGAAGATTATATTTATAACTCTTCAGAGCTGTATCTTTACTATGACATTTAGAAGGGATGTACATAGACAGAGGGTATAGGTTTAAGGTGATTTTCATGTGATGATAAAAAAATCCTAATTAAGTGATGAAAAGGGACTGTAATGGGAGAAGATGAAGGGAGGAATCAGGAAAGGGTAAATTACAACACATGAAAAGGCACAAAGATATATTACAGTAGAGGGAAAGAAGGGAGGGAGATGAGCATTGTTTGTACTTCCCTCTCATCTGATTTGGCTCAAGGAGGGAATAACATACTCAGGTAAAGAAATATAACTTGCCCTATAGGCAATGGAAGGGGAAAGGGGAAAGAAAATGGAGGGGGATAGAAGGAAGGGAGGAAGTAATGAGGGAAAAGAGAAAGGAAACAGAGGGGGCTGATATAAGGTAGGGCAGATTGAGGGAAGTAGTGGTTAAAAGTAAGACTGTAGTGAAGATGGAAAAGGAGAAAGGCTGGAGTAGAATATATTATGCTTCACCTGAAGTAAAAAAAGCCAGGGTAGCAATTCTGATCTCAGACAAAGCAAAAGCAAAATTAGATCTACTTAAAAGAGATGGGGAAGGAAACTACATTCTGTTAAAAGGCACCATAAGCAATGAAGTAATATCATTACTAAGCATTCATTCACCAAGTGGTATATCATCCAAATTCATAGAGAAGTTCAGGAAGTTACAAGAAGGAATAGACAGCAAAACTATACTAGTGAGGGTCCTCAACCTCTCCCCTCTAAACTTGATAAATCTAACTATAAAATAAACAGGAAAGAAGTTAAGGAGGTGAATAGAATTTTAGAAAAGTTACATATGGTAGACCTCTGGAGAAAATTGAATGGGGACAGAAAGGAATATACCTTTTTCTTGGCAGTACATGGCACCTACACAAACATTGACCATGTGCTAGGGCATAAAAACTTCACAATCCAATGCAGAAAGGCAGAAATATTAAATGCATCCTTTTCAGATCATGATGCAATAAATTACATGTAATAAAGGGCCATGGAAAGATAGACTAAAAATTAACTGGAAACTAAATAATCGAATCTTAAAGAATGAGTGGGTCAAACAACAATGAAGAGAAACAATTAATAATTTCATCTAAGAGAATGACAACAATGAGAAAACGTACCAAAACTTATGGTATGTAGTGAAAACAGTTCTTAGGGGAAGTTTTATATCTCTCAATGCTTGCAGGAATAAAATGGGAAAGTGGAGATCAATGAATTGGACATGCAACTTAAGGAAAAAAAAACTAGAAAAAGAACAAATTCAAAATCCCCAATTAAATACCAAATTGGAAATTCTATAAACCAAAAGAGAGATAAATAAAATTGAAATTAAGAAAACTATAGAATTAATAAATAGAAGTAAGAGCTAGTTTTATGAAGAAAATAGATACACCTTTGGATAATTTGATTTAAAAAAGAAAGAAGAAAACCAAATTATTGGTATCAAAAATTTTCACCACTAATGAAGAGGAAATTCAAGCAATAATTAGGAACTATTTTACCCTACTGTATACCAATGAATTTGACAATCTAAGTGAAATGGATGAACATTTACAGAAATATAAATTGCCCATATTAACAGAAGAGGAAATAAAATAATTAAATAACCCCATTTCAGAAAAGGAAATTGAGGAAGACATCAATGAACTCCGTAAGAAAAAATCTCCAAGGCTAGATGGATTGACAAGTGAATTCTATCAAACATTTAAAGAACAATTAGTTCTAATCCCATATAAACTATTTGGGGAAATAGGTGAAGAAGGTGTCCTACCAAATTATTTCATGATACAAATATAGTGCTGATACCTAAATTGGGAAGAGCTAAAACAGAGAAGAAAAATTATACACCAATTCCTCTAATGAATATAGATGCAAAATTTTAAATAAAATATGAGCAAAGAGATTATAGCAAATTATCTTGAGGATAATACACTATGACCAGGCAGGATTTATACCAGAAATGCATGGCTGATTCAATATTAGGAAAACTATCAGCATAATTAACCACATCAACAACAGACTAACAGAAATCCTATGATTATCTCAATAGATGCAGAAAAAGCTTATTTAATTTTCTATTAAATTTTCTATTGAGTTCAGGGTTTCATTTTTTTTAACAAAGACATGAAAGTCTGACAATTGATCAAATGTCCACTTTTTTTCATTTAGGATTATGCTTAGCTTTGCTGGGTATGATATTTTTGGCAGAGAAGCCAGTTCTTTTGCTCTTAGATATATGGTGTTCCAAGACCTATGATCTTTTAGTGTCCTCACTGCTAGGTTTTGTGTGATTGTAATTATGGCACCAACATATGTAAATTGTTTTTTTTTCTTGTTACTCATAATATTTTGTCTTTAATATGGGATTTCAGAATTTGACTACGATATTCCTGTGAGTTTTCCTCATAGGATCTCTTACAGGTGGTGATCAGTGGATTTTTTCATTTTCCTTCTTCTCAAGGTCATTTTTTGTGACACATAGTTGGCAAAACAGTTGGTAGCCAATTATGCCTTCCTCAAAATAGATTAAATATTGTTGTAAAACTATTATGTTCTCAAAGACCTGAAAATCTGAATCCCAGTTTTTTTTTTCTCTTGCTGTAGCATGATGTGCAGGGCTGGCACGCATTTCCTGAGCTAAGCCTTTCTAATGATTGCCATTTAATCTGGAATGAACATACCAAGATGCAATTGTGTATACTCACCTAGCAGTTATTTTGTGACTTGTGTCTACTGACCTGGAAATTAAACCTCTGCTATAGGGGTGTTTAGTTATTCATTACTATTACAGTAGTTCTATTTCAGTAAAAGCCAATTTGAAAGGTCACTGGGAAAGGAGGAAATTATTACCAAGCTCACTACTATCAGCAATTGTTACTAAGTAAATGCTAGTGAAAAACACTTTGTGTTCAATGGTATACATTTAGATTCTAGGCACCCAAGTAAAATTTTTGCAAAGGCTTCTGATCTCCTTTGTTGTGCCTGTAGTAGCAGAAAGTCCTATGGAGGTGGAATAGTTTGCCTGAATCCAAATACTGGATTTGACATGCCTTGAATCCTAGCTGTTAGCATGTTCAGGTCATATAGTTTCACTGAGCAGTCTTTCTGTTCTGCAAAATGGGGACAATTATATATCCATAATAGACTATCACACAGGGTTGTTGTGAGAATCAAAGGACATAATGTATATTTGTATACATTAGACATTTGATATAAATGATAGTTATATCTCTCTTTGCAAAGTAAACAAAATATCAGGAGACAGCAAAAATAATGCAGAAGAAATGAATGAGAAAAATAAACTTTGTTATATAGAAGTTTATAATGAGTTATCTTGAGAACACTAAATGTCAGATGACTTAGTTTGAAGTCTTGAATCTGCCATTGTTTATCCTGTGTGATCTTGTGAACATAATATAACTATTGCCTCAATTTCCTCATCTCCTATATTAGAGGAATAGCACCATAATTAAACCAATGTTGAGCATTACCACCACCACTACCACCACTATACTACTAAGATTTCCATCAGTAAAGTCACTTTACAAACACAAATATCACAAAGTGAGCCATTTTTATAAGTATTTAAATTAGTATTTCTTATTCAATATTAGTCTATGTTCTGATAGTATCAAAACAATTGGTTGAAAAAAAGCCCAGTCATTTCACTATTTATTCAATATCCATATGGCTGACAATTAGCTAGTTGAATTTCTTGTTGAATGGGCCAACTTTAGTGTTAAAAAAGTTGGTTTTAAGGTAGTAAAGTCTCAAGTTAGGGGAAGTTTCAACATTCCAGCATTTTTCACCTGATATTCAATAATTTAAAATTAATTCTTTCAATAAATATTTGAGTATTCAATGAATGAAAAAGGAACTGTGATAGGTAATGGAATGGGGGTAAATACGCTAAAGACATGGTCCTTGTTGTGTAGTCAGGTTTATGTATAGAAATAGTATGAAAGAAAGCTAGAAAAATAGAGGAGCTAAATTAAAAATAAACTATAATATCAAACTAAAGCAGTGTTGTTCTTAGAGTCAGGAAAACAGTTTCAAATCCCACCTCTCAAATGTGCTAGCTGTGAAACCATGAATCCATCATTTCAAATCTCTGAGTTTCAGTTTCTTCATTCTAAAATGTAATCTGGTAAAGCAACAGAGTCAAGGCCAAAGTTCCAGCAAAGAGACCCCTCTAATCTCCTTCTGATCAGTTGTTCAACTGCTTTAGCATCTGTGGACTGAAAGCTCCCGAAGCAGCTGAAGCCCCTACTGAATCAGTGGCTCCCAAGATCTCACCCAGGTTTGCTCAGGCCCAGTCTGTGCTGGTGCAGCTTGTGCTAGATTATGCTCCACTCTCATCCAGGTACAACAGACCTTTTGTTCTGACCTTCTAAGTTGTCTTTGGTGTCTGTGGGCTGAGATGTCTGGAAACCACCACTGCTGCCACTGGATTGTTGGGGCCTAGTCTGCACTGGCGTGGCCTGCACTGGACTGTACTCTCTCATCCTGATGCATCTGATCTTTCTTGACACTCTAGTGGTTTGGGGTTTGAATATTGTTTCAATCTATGTTTCTGTGGGTTCTGCTGCTCTAGAATTTGTTTACAATCATTATTTAAAGGTATTTGGAGGGGTCTGGGGGGAGAGCTCAAGTGAGCCCCTGACTTTACTCAGCCATCTTGGCTCTGTCCTATCAATATTTTCTTTTTTTTTTAATAATTTAGGGATATATATATATATATATAATGCCTTAAGTTTGTGAAAATAGTAATTAAAATGCTGCTTTTATTTCACATCAAGGAAATGGTTTCCCTTGCTTCTTTCATAGGCACATATTTAAAAATATACTAGATTTATAGATTTTAAAGTCAATGTGGTATTACTTATTCATAGCAATAACCATTGATATTTCCTCGTGTTGGATTACAAATTTTAATGGTTTTAAATGAGATATCATGTTAAATCCTTAATATAACAAATTTGTTTTACTTTCTTTTAATGTTATTGAAGCACTGACTAGACAAGTTATTTTTGATAATATTATTTGTAACTTAATTGAACATTTTTTGATAGTGGCATATTATGAAACTTATTCTGGTTTCAGAGTTGCTTGTGACAGAATATCACATTATTTTAAAAAATATATCTGGGATAAATAGCTGTTTACAGAGATATACAACATTAGATTAAGCAGTTTTGTTCTTGTTTTTTGTAAAGAACTAAATAGTGAAAATGCTGATCTCAATTCATATGTTTGAGTAATTCTTGGAATATCTATGTTTGTCAAAAGCTCTTGAGTCATGGAGAGGTCAGAGTATAATACACCTTGCTGCTGTTTATAGTCAATAGTTCCCTGAAAAAGGCACAAAGAGGCTTGACATACAAATAAAGAATTCTACAGAAATTGATGTTCAATTAGGAAGCCAGTAGGGCAATGAGCTCTGCAGGGAAGAAAACTGATTAGAGTGGTAAGCATTACTTCCTTCTCATCTCAAGTGACATCTAATGGAATAGGTTGTTTTTAGCACAAGCTGAAATCACAATTTTGGCTGAAACAATCTATTGACTTTAATTTTAAGTATATTGCAAGGGTGCTGCAAGAGGTAATAAATTAATTATAAAAAAAATGAATAACAGCTTTCAGATTTTAAAAGAACTATCTGAATTTAAAAGCATGTAAAAAAGAATTACTGGGAAATATAAATGTATAAATACTTGCCTCTTAGTTAGGGAAGTCCTGGTTACCTTCTTGTCCACTGTGTCTCCTAAAATGGCCACTATTTTATGTTACTTAGCTCAGTTGTTTGTGATAAGTATAATACTTCCAGACTTTAGTTTTACTAGACACAAGAAACCATAAAAATTTGGAAACATCAATTTGAAGTACTTAAATCCTTTCACCTCACTATATTATTTGTTTTACTCTTGGGTTTATTTAATGGCATATTTCTCCAGCTTACAGTTCAATACTCTGTAACTGACACAGTATGGTTTAGAAACAACCTCAGTTCTCAAACCTGAATAAAATTTTGTAACATCAGCTTATTTTTTTTTAATTTTTGTTCTAAATTGAAATAACATAAGGAACAGATTCTAAAACACTGTTACTTTTCTTCATTTTCTTTTCATTCTTCTGCAGACTTCAATTATATTATCATTCTAGGTTAGTGAATAAAATGCTGAACTTGAAACCAAAGAGACTTGGATTTAAATTGTACATATGATACTTCTGTTTGTCTTAGGTATCACTTGAATATTTGTCTATTAAGCTATAGATCGGCATTGAGAGTTGAAGTTTCCACCCATTGATTTTCCTAAAAGTAAAATAGAAAACTTGGGAATTCTATAAATTTAAAACCTCACTTCTAATGGTTTTGATTAATTGATTAATTCAACAAATATTTTTAAAATATTTAATCTTTGAAAGACATTGTGCATAGCTAAACAATAGGCAAATGTAAATAGCAAAAAAGATCAACTAATTTCTACTTCTTTTGAAACAGTCTAATTTCAAGTCAAATATTACTGACTCCTAGTCCAGAGCTCTATCCACTATCCCAACTACCTGCTTGAGGGATTAATGGAAGGACAAATGGTAAGGTCTGGAGTGACTTAGGTCATAAATACAGAGCAGATGACAAAACTTAGAGTCATCCTTTTCTAAGGAGTATATTTGCAACTTTCTACTCTACAAAATGGCTTTGTCTATTCCAGAGCAGTGGGAGTGGTCTAGAGAAGTTCAGGTCATCATTATTGAGAATAGGGTAGAAGAACTGAGGTTTTAGGTGTAATGGGGATAATAGATTACCTACTGCTGGGATGATGATGGAGGGGGTTGTTGTCCAGGAAGGATGGGGTTAAAGAGGCAGGAAGATTAGGGAAGAAGAGTATCCCAAAGCACTTGTTCCCTCAGATTTTCCAGGGACTCATGAGTTAGAGGAGGCCTGAGGTGGGGAGAGAGGAAAAAGAAGCAACTCAGATACTCTTGCCCAGGGGTGGGGAACCTGTGGCCTCAAGGCCAAATGTGACCCTCTAGGTCCTCAAGTGTGGCCCTTTGACTGAATTCTAACTTCACAGAACAAATCCCCTTAATAAAAGAATTTGTTCTATAAAACTTGGACTCAGTCAAAAAAAAAAAACACATCCAAGGACCTACAAGGCTACATGTGGCCTCAAGGTCACAGGTTCCTGAATCCTGCTCTTGTCTGTGGCCGCATGGGCTATTCATGGAATTGAAAAACCTACACCACTACCAACATCTTTAAATGGTTCTAGCACAATTCTGAAAGGAAATTGGAAGGAAAACTGCCCCTTGAGTAGAGAAGGAAAGTTAGTCTTCAAAATTAATTTGTTTTGAAAGCTATAGGCCTTACTATATAATATATACTTTCTTTACTTTCAGGATAATAATTGTCAATTACAAGAATAATTGTTATCTTTACTGACAGAGTTCAGATAGTAATAGGAATAGGAAATAGGAATAGAAAAAGTCATCTTTGTGCTATCGTATTTTTATATTTAACGTTCTGTAGACTAAACAATAGTTGGAAAAATACCTGGTTGTTTTGGGTAATTAAATAAAAGCATTGCAATATAAACTCATGATCTGTAGGATTATTGAATATATCTTCAATATAATTCCAGTAACTGATAGAACAATGGGAATTTCGCATAATTTAATCTTGTTCCAATGTATTGTTTTGTTTAATCCCTTAGGTCTTTACATTTTAAAATCTTGTCATTGTATCTGAGTCCATGGATAAACAGATATTCTGTCAAGTTGCACATTTGAGTCCAGATCTCTTGACTCCTACTGAAGTACTCTTTCTTTCTTAATGTCTGATTGATGTTTTCCATGATAATAATTCCACAGTACTTCTTCTAACTGGTATACTGCTTGAGGTATTTTAATCCTTGAATTTAAAATGAATTTGGCTCACCTTAGCTTTTCAAGAATATAGGAAGAGGGACTTGAACTGTGATTTCCTTGGTATAGGGAACAACCAGATGAGAAAACTCCTTTGGCCAATGCAGATCAAGATCAATATCTTTTCTGCAATTTATCGTCTTCAGAAAACTTGCTAGAGCATTGCAAGTTTAAGTGACTTGTGTAGGGTTACACTTCCAGAATGCTAGAACCAAGAATTGGGCCTAGGTCTTCCTGGTTTCATGGCCAGATCTTTTTTTTTTTTTTTTACTATACCATAGTGACTCATCTCCAGAAATAAAAACAAAAATTTTAATACAGAAAACAACATGATAACAAAGGAGCCACAAAATACTAAAAAAATAGATTACATTCCAAGTAATATTTGGGAAAATTTCTATGTTTTTCAGGGTGCTAGATGGCGCATTGGATACAGCACTGGTCCTGAAGTCAGGAGGACCTGAGTTCAAATCTGGCCTCAGACCAAACACTTGACACGTACTAGCTGTGTGACCTTGGGCAAGTCACTTAACCCCGATTGCCTCACTAAAAAAAAAAATCTATGTTTTTGCTAGATGAAGGTGGTTGGCTGGATGGATTATGGTTGCAAGCAGCAACAATGAAGTTTTAATGCATAACAAGCCTCAATTTTGAAGCTGCCAGACTGAGTGGAAAGGGGACAACAACCATTGTGGCCTGATCCACTATAATTTTATGTTATCTAATCTCAACTGAGCCCTCATAGCATCACATTGTTGTTGTTTTTGTCCGCTTTCCTCTAGTTTATTATGTGTACATCTTATCACAATAGATTTTTCTTAATCTCTCCCTCTTCTAGCTTCCCACATAATCCTTTCACCCAAAATTTTCAGTTAAGGACTTCACTCCATATTTTACAAAGACAATTAAACTATTTGCTCTAAGTTCTATTTCTCCCTTTCCTTATTTCATATCTGCCTGATATAATTCCAACTTATCTCTTCCTTTATTGTCATCTATGATGAAGGAATGATCCTTTTCTTTTCCTGGACTGTTGCCTATAGCGGCACCCTTTGATCTCATCCCATCCCATCTTTTCCATATGCAGATTTACTATTAACTCTCTTTTCTTTAATCTTCAATCTCTCCTTGTCAATTAGTTCCTTCTTTTCTACCTACAAAAATACTGGTCTTGTTTAGTCTTTAAAAAACCCTTCACTGGACTGAGAAGTTATGATAGCTTTCATCCTATGTCTACCAAATCTTTATATACTAAATTTTTGAAAAACTTTCTTAATTTGGCCTCTACTTTTCTTTCTTTTCCCCTTCTTTTAAACCCTCTTCAATCTGGCCTCTGACCATATAACTCACCTGAAATTTCTCTCCCAAATTTGTCAATGATATCCTAATTGCCAAATTTACTGACAATTTCTCATTCCTCTTGCTTGTTGACCTCTTTGCAGTATCTGATATTCTTGATCCTTTCTACAATGTTCATCTATGTCATATCTATTCACTTTGACTGTCTCCCCAAAGATTGGTCCTGGGCACTCTTCTCTTTCCTCACTATACTCTCTTATTTGGTGATCTCATGACATATCTCTAAGCAGTCGACTCCCAGATCTACATATTCAACTTTAGGCTCTTTTCTGAGTTTCAGTTCCACATCATCAATAGCCTAGTGAACATTTTGGATTAGATTGTGCATAAGCATGTTAAACTCAACTTGTCTAAAATGGAACCCATGTAATGTCCCTTAAAAACTTACATTTATTTCAAATTTGTCTATTATTCTTTAAGGCATTACTAAACCTCTAACCACTCAGGTTAACAAACTTTGTGTCATGAGTCACACTTAAATCTCACTCATCTCACTTACCAACTAGTGATCATTTTTTTTTCTATTTTTACTTTTGTAACATCTCTCATCAACATATTCTCTCCATTCACAAAGTCATCACCACAGAAATGTGACTTATGCAACCCTTTTTAGACATAACAGGTACTCATACAAAAAAGAGAAAAAAATAAGAATGTTTTAGAATTTGTATATACATGCAGTGTAAGCACCTTAAGAGTAGGGACTGTCACACTTTTTTTACTAGTATCCCCAACATGTAGCATTACTCTTGACACATAGTCAGTGTATAGTAAATACTTGCTTGTTTATTGATCCATTTCAGGAAATTTCAGGAAAGAAAGTTGTTTTTTTTTTTCCTTTGGAATAGGGCAAGATATATATATATATATATATATAGATATATATATAGATATATATATAGATATATATAGATACATATATATATATATATATTAGGCAATTGAAGTTAAGTGACTTGCCCAGGGTCACACAGCTAGTGAGTGTCAAGTGTTTGGTCTGAGGCCGGATTTGAACTCAGGTCCTCCTGACTTCAGGGCCGCTGCTCTATCCGCTTAGCCACCTAACTGTCCCTGGGCCAAGATATATCAAGATACAGGTGATGATTCGCTGGTTGGTGAAAATGCTTCAAAAGGAAAAAAATGAACTGTGCACAAAAATCATAGTGTACTATAAATATATATTTGATAGCCTAGAATTATGAGTAAAGGTAAGACTAGAAGTGGGAGTGGGGCCATGAGCTAAAGATGTCCACATTGGCTTCCATCTTTATGGAGATTACAAGGGAGAGAGCATTTATTTAGGGAATGAATGAGATAACAGCACTGGTATAGTTCTTAAAATGGCCTTTATGTAGTGACTTGTGGTTTGGGGAGAACATAGTAATAAAGTCTAGGTGAGGATCATGAGAGTGTCATAATAGTAATTGAGGCCATGGGTATTTTGATCATGTCTTTGTATTTATGTGTGCCATTGACTATTGATTCCCTTAGAGAGACAGTCATAATTATGTATATAACTGTTCCAATAGTGGCCCATGGACTAGATCCTCATTGTTCTGGTGAATTCTTTCTTGGTTTGGAGATCAGAAGGTAGGGAACATCTTAAAAAAAGGAAATGTAGAGGAGGAAATCAGCAACATGACACAGAGAAGCCAATATTAAGAACTAGGCAGGGGTATCTCTAAACTGGAGCATCAGAGACAGTACTATCTAAACTGATGTCAAGTTCTGGAATCATAACAAGGCCCATGGAAAAAAGAGTTATGCCAGATTAAGAGTTTTCTGTATAGGTATGGTGCCAGACAATCAGAAAATTAAGAAAAAAAGATTTTGAGCTAGACAAATGAGAAATTTCATTTTGTCATGCATCCCAAGGAGAACAAGCCATACATTCCAACATCATCCAAATTCCCTTCAAGCTGGAGAAGTTCTGTCTCCATCTTTGCCTAACATTTTGTTTGACAGAATCATCTGGGCAATAGCTTATTTATTGTCATTTTTCTGTGATTAACCTGATGCCAGATTGACGCTACACCTGAAGAAGTCAATCAAGAATGTATCTTGTAATGAACCTGAGAGTTGAATATCTGAATTTGCTAGCTGAGTTCACTTCCATGTCCTTGCAGAGGGAAGGCCTTTCTTTCTTCAGGTAACAATACTGAAACAGTAGTGTTCTATATTCTTCAAATGTTTAATTGTCATCTTACCCCCTTTTTCAACAAAAAAGATTTACAATGATCGACACTTCCTTTAAATAAAAAAAAATTTTAAATGGAAATCAAACAAAATAGAATCTACTTCATGGCTAATTTTACTGGAGTGGATCTGTTCCACATAAAGTGAAGGGCATTTTATATTACATAAACATAGGCAGTCCCTAGATATTTGCCTTAAAGCAATTCAAAAGTATTAGATTCTGGGTCTGGAATGCGTGATACAGGGCCCATCTTCAATTCAGTTGTTCAGTTGACTAGGTCAGAAAGAAAAAAAGTTTCTTTCACTTTTTTTCCTAGAACAGAGCAAAAACTATTTATTGTGTTTGGGCTTAATGTTTCCATAAAGTTAACATCCTGTACAAAAAAGCAGTGATAGAAGGTTTTATGTACCATCCATCAGGGTAATATATACAATTTTGCATGCAAGTTATAGCCAGGACAGGCATGTAATAGGAGTGCAAAATTTCTGCCTTTTCCAGTGTTGAAATAGCATTGATCATGCAAGGAATTTTTGAATTTATTTTTACTTTTTAAAGTCATGAAAGATAGAACATTTTATCTACTTTTTTGAAAAGCCTTATAAAATTTTATGAACTGTAATCTTTAAAACTATCATTAATGCAATCTATATGAAAGGTGGAATGGTATAAAGGAAAAATAACTGAATCTGAGATATGGAATTTCAGATCTGACAATTCCATGTTCTGTGACTCTGACCAAGGAATTAACTTCTCTGTCTTTTCAAAACAAGACTGTTTGCTCTGTCTTCCTCTCAGGATTATGCTTAGATGAACACTTTTAGTGATAATGAGTGTGTATAGGGATAAGGATAGGGACTGATTTCATTACTATAGGGAACTGCCAATGGAAGAAAGTACCTCTTGTAATTGAGGTTGGCACTTTCTATTCAATTTATAATCTTACAGTTGTTTACCAGTGTGGAATCAAATTCAATTAGAAATGGGAGCCACTAATCCAACATAAGGATTCTTATAGGTTGCATATTGACTTCATTTTAAAATGTTATATTATCTATGTTTTATTGTATTTTTATTTTGTTAAACATTTCCCAGTTACATTTTAAAGTGATTTTGGCAATACTAGGGAGTACAACAACCTCTATTCTAGAGCACTGAGAGCTCAATTATTTGCTCCAGATCACATAGTCAATAAGCTTCAGAATTGTAACTTGAACCCAGTTCCTCTTGGCTTCTAGATAACCTTGCCATTTCTCTGCCTCCTGCACTGTATTATGTCTGTGTTCCATGTGTGTATGTAAATATACACATATAGTGTGTTAAAGTATATAAAACTTTACAAACATTACTACTACCGCTGCTGCTGCTGCTATTACTACTACTACTGCTGCTGCTGCTGCTGCTGCTGTTGCTGCTACAACTACTACCAACATTTCCTCATGGCATTACTTCAAATACTTGAATATTGCTATCATTTGTACTCTGTTGTCTCTTCTCCAAATTAAACATTCTTGATTTCTCCACTGGATCCTCAAATGTCAGAAACTGAAGGCCTTTCATCATCTTTGTTGGCCTTTCCAAAGAACTTGCAAGATGATTGTTTCTGTGCAGTAATTCGGTCATTTCTGACTCTTTGTGACCACATAGACCACAGCATGCCAATAGTGTCCATGGTGTTTTATTGGCAAGGATACTGGTATGGTTTGCCATTTCCTTCTCCAGTGGCTTAAGGCAAACAGGTTAAGTGACTTTCACAGGGTCACACAGCTAATACACATCTGAGGCAGGATTTGAACTCAGGTCTTCCTAACTCCAGGTCCAGTGCTCTATTGACTGAGTCCCTAGTTCAAAATATAGTAATCTAAGTGAAAGTAACAAGATTTAAAAAGAATTCCCTTTGTGGTTGTTATGTTTTATTTTTCCCTCACTAGGGATGACAAATACAATCTTAAAAAAAACTGGGTTTCACTAATGAAATTTCAGGACTTGACATAATTTATATTTTGTCATTTATAAGTAGGAACATTTAAAAACTTTGACATCAATAGGAAATTTGTCTTCTGTTAAGATTTTGCACAAATCTTCTTTTATGACAAAGTTATCTCTCTTCTCAAGAATCTTTAGTGGTTCCCTATCATTTCCAGGATCAAATGTAAAATTCTGTCTAGCACTCAAGGTCCTTTAGCTTTGATCTGGCCCTCTCTTACCTTTCTAGTCTTCTTACACTTTACACCTCCCCTTCACATACTATGCAAGCAAGTGCCATTGTCCTACTTGCTGCTTCTTAAATAAGACACTCCATCTTCCAGCTCTGGGAGTTTCTGGGCTGTTCCCAATGCCTGAAATGGTCTCCTTTCTCATCTCTGCCTCCCAGTTTCCCTGGCTTCCTCCAAGTCTCAAGGCAAGGTCTCATCTTCTATAAGAAGTGATTCCTGATTTCCCTTAATTCTAGTGCCTTCCCTGTGTTGATTATCTATAATCTATCCTGTATATAAAAGGTTTGTACATAATAGGTTGCATGTTATCTCTATGAACTCTTGAGGGAGTTGTTTTTTTTTATTCCCCCTTTTTTGCATTCCCCAAGCACTTAGCACAGTATTGGGCACACAGTAGGTGCTTATTCATGTATTGGCTTAACATCGGCAAAAGTCTTGCATAAATATTGCTTCCCATTGAACAAATGTATCTCTGATCTCTCATAGAATGTTGAAAATGTATTAAAATTTCTATTATTCCTTTAAACTAGATTCAATACAAGTCAGGTACAGTTGTGTTTGCTGTTGTGTACATGGAAGAAGATGTGACTCCTTATTGGCAAATAGAATGCTGAATCTGATCTTTATTTTGACTGTAAGAAACTTACTTATGTTTGGTCCCAAACACTCTTTGGAGAGACAGATGGCTAATGTACCCATGGAAAAGGTGGTAGAGAAAGATTTTGAATAGTTGACTATATTCTATTAAATTGTATATGTTTATGGGAATTGGTCCCATTCATGGACCATGGTAATGCTGATAAATAAACTTTTTGGATGAGATTGTTCTCTCTTTCTGTGATGGAGCTAAGATCTTATTTCAACATCAGTTGAAAAGTCCATTTCCTGTTACAAATTTCCAGGGATATTCTATCACATAGAACTTCTCTGCTTTCTGTTTTCTCTACTGCTTAAATACATGGGTTTACTTGCTATTTCTCATTTGTGATAGTTCTTTGTATAACTAGCATTTGGTCAGGAGGGGCTTAATGAAGTGAGGATAAGCTAAGAGATACTCTCCTTCTTTAAAGTGATTAGTAAAGTGCCTTTCCTTTTGAGCTTAGACTTGTGCCCCTAGATCAGAGATATTTAAAAATATAAATATAATTCTAGGCAAATAATACTATTTGATACTGGAGGGGATATTTTTAAGCTTCTGCTGTACAGGACCTTGCCCTCCTAACTATTTTTCTGGCAACATAGGCATGACCCTTCCCTTACTCCCTGTAAAAGTGATCCAGATTTCATATCAGATCTACCAATTCCACTCATAAACAACATTAACATATGTAAACAAACCATACACATATATCTTCCCTGACTGTGCAAACATAATTGATCAGGTGGTGCCCTTCACTCATGAGAAAAAGAAATTAAAACTTTTCTTTCAAATACATGCCAAGCAAAAATCCTGCATGTTTGCTAAGCTAATTTTCTCTGAATAAGAAAACAAGGTATGCTTCTTTTGCATTGTGCTTATGTCAATTAATATTGGGAAGAGAAGCCAGAAAGAAAGAAACAGAATTAATTTGATCAACCCCAGGTACTCAACCCATCTGACCAATTATACTTCTCTCAATGGGAGATAAAACAACAAGATAATTAGGCTAAACATTATACAGGCATAATAAGTATGTACTTGAGGCAAATGGCCATAACTCTCATATCTTAAATATCTAAAGGAAAATCAATGCTGTTCAGAGTAAAAAAAAATGAAAAAGCTATTTGTTTTATTTTTATTTTATACAGAATTAAGGAAAAAATCATTTTAATTTATCCCTTTCCTCTATCAGAAGCATGTCTGCTGTTTAGCCCCCAGAACTACTCTAACCAACAAAAAGGTATACTAAGCTCTAATTTTTAGGGGTTGACACACTCTCAAAATCATTTTCAAAATCATATCAACATGTGTACTTTTACTAGGTCAGAAGAGATTGCACTATTTGAAAGGAAAGGCATTTAGTGCAGTAGTGTAGGAAAAGTAACAAAAGAATTTTCTCTTACATTATCATGGAGTTTACTTTCCTACAAAGGCACATATCTTTAATAGAGGAAACTGATACAAGGATAATATCTATGCCTGTGGGGCATATCCACATCAGGAACATGAAAGGACACTTGTGTACAGGGAATTCACATGTAGGAACCTTTCAATCTTCTAATGCTGTAGGGATGCTAATTTTGTCTAAAGATGTTATCATGCTGCTCTTCATTGTATGTACTTTCTACTAGAGGTGAAACTCTGATTGTTCGCACTGAGCTTCACACTTACTGATCCCCAGAAATTGTCATTTTTCTGCTCTAGCTCTTCTTCATCTGTTTACTTCCCTTTCTACCATTGTCTCCCTAACTTTAAAGTCTGGCAAACTACTTCATCATTTAATTGAAACTACTCTCTCTCAAGTTACCAATGATCTCTTAATAGCCAAATCCAATGTTCTTTTCTCAATCCTCATCCTTCTTTGCCTCTCTTCAGCTTTTGCCACTGTTAATCACCCTCTTCTGTGTGATATTACATTCATCTTAGTTCTCCCAACACTGCTCTATCCTGGTTCTTCTCCCACCTATCTGACCACTGCTTACTTTCTTTTGCTGGATATTCATCTGGGTCACATCTGAAAATTCTGTTCTAGGTCCTGTTCTCTTCTTACTTTATCTTTTTTCTTTGGTGATATCATTAGCCACCATGGATTCAATTATCATCTCTATGCTGATTTTTTTCAGAATTACATATGCAGCCCGAGCCTCTCTCCTAACCTCCACATTCTCATCTCCAGCTACTTATTGGAGGTTTTGAACAGAAGTCCTATAAACATCTTGAACACAATACGACCAAATTTGAATTCAGATTTTTCTCCAAAGCCTCCCCTTTTCCTAAATTTCCTATTACTACAATAGATATTACCCATCACCCCTGTCACCAGAATCATAAACAAGGTATCATCCTCAAGTGTTCAGTGTCTTTCAACCCCTGTATTGTATCCATTGCCATTTCCTGTCAGTTTTCCCTTTGTAACATTTCTTGTGTAAATTCTCTTCTCTCCTCTATTGTGCTGACAGAATTCTAGTGCAGGCCTTCATTGCCTAATACCTGGACTATTGTAATCACCTGCTGGTTGTTCTCTCTGCCTCCAGTCTCTCCCATGCATGCCCATGCTCCATAATAATCATCCTAAAGTATACTTTTGACCATCTAACACACACCCTGATCACTAAATAAAAGTAAAAGATGATCTTTATCACCTTTAGGATCAAATACAAAATCCTATACATGGCATTCAAAGCCCTTTATAAGTGTAATATCTTTCCAGTCCTCTTATGCCTTACCCGTCCTGCAATGTACTTTGTGATCCATTGACACTAATCCATTGACATTTGTTATTCATGGAAAAAGATGCCCCAATAAATTCAATTCTATAATTTTTATTTTTGTAGTAAATGCATAGAATTTGTGAATGGAGAGTTGCAGACTTAAGAAATGAACATTGCACAAGAAAAAATAAAATTTCTATTTGTTATTTTCTAAAATTAAGGGATTGAATATATTTCCAAAGATAATTGTCAGTTATCAATTTTCTGCTCTCTAGTCATGTATTTGCTTCTCCATGTCTCCATCTCTATGGTATTTCAGCAATTGTGAACAGAAACATTTATATGCACATATATGTGTATGTATATGTTATATATATATGCATATACACACACTATCTATGTGCATATGTTTGTGTGTGCATATAATGTGTGTGTATTTGAAATACAAAAAAAGAAATAGAATTGGTTCATTGGCACTGAAGAAAACTGGAAACTTTGCTTCATATAAACTCTTAAATATATCTAGATAATCCCCTTTGCAAAATATATACATACCAAATTATTTCTTATACACTCTCTGAATCTTAAATTGTAACAAAATAATTGTGCAAATACATAATGGTGGTATTTCTACTTGATGCTCAAAGCCAAAGCAACGTCTTGGTGTTAGTTTGAAAAACTAAAGAGCTGGTACTTCTATTCATCTGTCCTTGCAACAACCTCTGTGATCTACAATTCAGCAATTCTTATAGAATGCACACACACACACACACACACACACACATACATACACACATTTTGGAGACAGACAATTTGCCTTTCTGGCATACTGTCGGGTGGGATAGATAGAGGAATCATAAAATTTGATTATTCAGCATATTTCAGAGTTGGATTTTGTATCATTTCAACCTCACTGTTGCTCTTCCAAACAACTGGAAATCAGAAAGTAAATGTAAGGGGTAAACAAATAGTCACAATTGCAAGACAGTTAACTAGATCACAGAAAGATATTATTCCCAATTACTCAAGAGGATCACAAAAAAAGATAAAAGCAAGAGATAGAAAAAAAGTCAGAGAAAATAAAGCTATTAGAGGATTCAGTAGATATGAGGATAAAATAGAAATTAAATGCTCAACTCTTAAATTTCTTATCACAGACATTTCAAAGTGATACACGAAGGATAAAACCAATATTTTCACATAAGCTTTATCTGGATAATCTAGGGAGGAAAATTTTGTCGCATTTTTGTGAATTTATTCCATTTTAAATAGCCATTTTGTCTTCATAGACCCTGCCTGAATTTACTACGGGTAATTTAAGTAACAGTTCAACCCTGACACCTCATTTTTCTTTATTATTTTATATAATTTTAAGTCCCTGGAGCAGACTTTCTGACTCCTTCTGTCTCTTCAACTTTCCCTAACTGCATTTAAGCATTGAGTCTCAATTTTGTTATCCTTTACAAAAGCACTTGCCTTGATGAAGTCCTTTGCTGCTATTTAAGCTTAAGCATATTGCATTCAAAATATCCTAAACAAAATCCTTACTAATTGGACTGCAACACTATATTTGAATAAAACCAATCCATAAGAGGTACACTTTGGATATGGGGATTAGCTAATTTTCCTAGTCTTGAAATTCAGTAGTTGAGAGAAAACAAAAATGTCAGTAATAATACTATTGTAACAAAGATGAGAGAGAGAGAGAGAGAGAGAGAGAGAGAGAGAGAGAGAGAGAGAGGAGACTTTTGTCAGTAGAACAGAAAAACATTTTTGACAGAAATTCTCCTCAGCTCACTGGTTATGGTAGGGGAATTGGAATGCTCCTTACTCCCCATTTCCACTTCCAGGTTCTCCCTCTTCCTCCATCACTCAGTAATCTCTCTTCCTTTGAGGTTCATATTATTGATATTAACCACCCAGTTAAAATCTTGGTAGCTGTTGTCTAGACTCTCAGGTCATTCCCTTCCTTCCTTCCTTCAGGTGTTTGATATTTGATTTACTTTTTCTCTCTTCTTCAACTTCTGCTTTCATACTAGGGAACTTCAACACACATATTGATTCTCCCTTAAATACCTGAACCACTGGGTTCCTCAATTTGCTCATCTCTCATTAAATTACTTCACCTCACTTCAGTTGCACACAAAGATAGTCACACAATTGATCTTACTATAACCCACAAATGTATAACCTCTGTGTTTAAGAATTCTGAAATCCCCTTATCTAACCATATTTTATTGGCTTTTTACCTCTCCCTTTGCCTTCCTTTATAAAAGCCTATTCTTTATCTGCACCATGGCCTCCAACCCCTTGACCCTTCAGTTTTCTCCCAGATCATTTCCTCTTCATTAGCCATTCTCTCACTCCTCTTCTCATCTTTTTTCTTTGGTGAACAATTCTAGAGCAGGCTCCCTTCACATCATGCTGGTATTATTGCAATAGCCTGCTGATGGGGCCGTCTGCCTCATCTGTTCTTATACCATTTTATTTTCCATTCAGTCAGTAATTTTCCTAAAGTGTAGGTCTGATGTCAACCCCTCACCCCACCCACACACATTCACACACACTGAATAAACTCCAGTGGCTTTGTAATGCCTCAAGAGGCAAATTATAAAATATTTTGTTTGGCATTCAAAGCCCTCCATAACCTAGCCCCTCCTATATTTTCAGTCTTCTAACATCTTATTCTCCAACATGTACTCTTCTATCCAGTGTCATTGATCTCCTAATTGTTTCGTGAATAAGACGCCCTATCTCATGGCTCCAGACACTGACTCTGACTATCCCCATGCCTAGAAATTCTCTCCCTTCTCTGTTGCAACTACTTACTTCCCTGGCTTTCTGAAACTGAAACTAAAATCTCACCTCCTACAGGAAGTTTTTGACATCTCCTCTTAATTCCAGTGTCTTTCCTCTGCTAATTATTTCCTATTTATCCTTTTTATGGCTTGCTTTGTATATATTAGTTTGTATGTTGTCTCATCCATTGGATTGTAAACTCCCAGAGGGCAAGGACTGTTTTTTTCCCCTCTTATTTCATCCCCAGTCCATAGCAAATGGCCTAGAAGGTAGCAGCTGCTTAACAAATGTTTATTGATTGATTGGAAATAAATTTGCTCATGAAAATATACAAAGAAAAGAGATTTTGATGGTGCATATATGCACATAATAAAGGTAGACATTAGGATACATGGGTAGAGAATAATCTCCTTGCCCCCATTAACTTATGCTTTGGTCAGACTGAAATTCATTTGTATAATAACCCAGAGAAGATTTGGGGAATGTCTAATTCTAATTTAGATAGCAGTCTGTAAATTTGCCCAACAATCTCTTTCCAGATATAGGAATCTTGTTAAAAAAATCAATTCTATTTTATGGACATTTCGCCTGGCTTTTTTTTACCTGTATGTGGTGTCTGAAGAGCTGTGAATTGGCTTTTTTCAGAGGGAGTTTCCAGTCATTAAAACCTAATAAGCATAGACTGCAGGTAGCCCTGAAGAAATAATTTCAGATACTTGCATAAGGAGCCAGGCCCAGTAATAATTGTGCACATAACCATTCCTCAAACTCTTTGAAAGAGCATCAACACACAGACCAATATTTTAATTACAACACTCATAGTGAGGTACAGAAGACCAGAAAGATATGCATATATACCGACTAGCAGACCCTGAACAAAAATAACTAAAGTGAATCACCATGTAATAATGTCAAAATGGCCTGAATTGTTTGCAGTATATTTCCAAGGTTTATACCCCAATGGACTAATTGAATGGAATATCTGCCCAACTATCTGCATACCCTAGACAAAATAATTTTTCATTCATTTAGTTCTATGTGGATTATTAGGCAGATTTCTACTGAGTATCCATGAATTTCAGAGAGGGGATAATAGTATTTTCCAACTTATTGGTATCAACACAATTTAATCCTCAATCCAGAAGATGGGAAGGAATGCATAATGTATACAGAATGTCTCTTCAGTTTAGCCAGAGTAACATACGTGTGAGCATACATTATTTTTATTGTTGTGTATTTTCCTAGTTTCTACTTTATTTCTTATTTGATATTAATATTTAGATATCCTAGATAAGAGGATAAAAATGGTATCTTTGTATTTAAATGATCATAACTCATACATTAAACCAAGCATTCATTAATTTTTTTGTATCATGGGCCCTTTGGCAGTCTGATGAAATCCCTAGAACCCTTTGCAGAATGATTTTTATATGATTGAAGGAAATGCTAAATATCATTTAGAAATTAATGAAAATAAATATGTAATTTTTTCTTCCAGTTTAAGAGACCTCCCCCTTACCCCCAAAATCTATCTATGGACCTGCAAAAGGTCTGTCAGTCCCAGGTTAAGAACCCATGCATTACACACTCTATGTTACACAGAATCAT